>NC_133794.1:14197914-14401631 GCF_003597395.2 Chelonoidis abingdonii | reverse complement strand
AGACCTTAAGGTGGCCATCCTGCAGCAAAAAAACTTCAGGACCAGACTTCAAAGAGAAACTGCTGAGCTTCAGTTCATCTGCAAATTTGACACCATCAGCTCAGGATTGAACAAAGACTGTGAATGGCTTGCCAACTACAGAATCAGTTTCTCCTCTCTTGGTTTTCACCCCTCAACAACTACAACAGGGCCTCATCCTCCCTGATTGAACTAACCTTGTTATCTCTAGCTTGTCTGCTTGCATATATATACCTGCCCCTGGAAATTTCCACTACATGCATCTGACAAAGTGGGTATTCACCCACGAAAGCTCATGCTCCAAAACATCTGTTAATCTATAAGGTGCCACAGGATTCTTTGCTGCTTTTACAGATCCAGACTAACGTGGCTACCCCTCTGATACTTGACAACCCTGTTAGTTATCATTTTAAAAGTCTTGATCTGTTGAATACTAATAGTCTGTTGAACTGTATGTGCTAGCATTGTATGGGAAGTTATGAATTTTTGCTATGTGTGTGTTATTGAAATACATTGTGAGGTTGGGAACAACCACAACCAGCCTTTCAGGTACAACAGTGGAGTAGCCAGATGTCCTGATGGCCCGTTAAAGGGAATCCACTTTCCCAACGGCCGTCCCAGAAGAATTCTCAGAGAGGGCATGTAGATCATGGAGACTGCTTGACCAATGGATGTGGATCCCAATGTCACAGCAAAAAGATCTTTCCAGCAAGCTGGGAAAAGCTATAAAAGAGGGGAAATGACATCATCTCTTGGCCTCGCTCCCCCCACAACTCAACACCTGGAAGAAACGTCTAGAGGACAAAGACTTTGAACTGGGAAGGGTGGTCCTAGACTGTGTATTGAGGAACTATACCATCTGTCAGGGTAAGACACACTGCTTGATTCAAATCCTGTTCAGTTCAGAAAACTCCGATTGCAAATTTATTTTTGTTTCTTAGGCAACCAAATTTGAGCTCTATGTTTGCTACTTATAATCACTTAAAATCTGTCTTTCTGTAGTTAATAAACCTGTTCTATATTTTACCTAAAACAGTGTGCTTTGGCTGAAGTGCTTGGGAAATCTCAGCTCAGTTTACAAAGGCTAGCGTGCGTCCTCTCCACATCGAGGGAGGGGCGGACTGAGCAATGAACTTACACTGGTCAGGCTTCTGACTAGGGCAAGACGGTACGGTTCTAGGGTGTAAGACTGGGGAGGAACCTGGGGGAAATTGGATGGAGCCTCTCTATTGTTGGTTCATGAGTGGTTGGGAGAAGCATTCATATAACTCAGTTAGGTGTGTCCCTGCCTGTGGATGTCTGTGTAAGAGCAGGACCTGCCAGAGGTTTGCAGCTTGCCAACAGCATCCCAGTGTGAGAGGCAGCCCAGGTTGGTGGACAAGGGGGGCTCAGCAGTCCCACAGTCTAGGTTACACCCCGGGTACCCCATCAAATCCATGTACCCAAAAGGACAGGCAAGTTTCCCCACACTTCACTGGGAAAGAATGATAGAATGGCTCAGCTTAGAGCAGCACAAAGAAGCATGAGATATGCCTGCAAACATCCTAGCAACACACCCAGGAGTAGAAGAGGGGTGCACACTAGTGAGGACCCAGTAACTCAAGTTTTCAATATGGATCCTCATGCCTGAACTAGGGTAACCTGCGTGTTCAGACCTCTGTGCAGATCACGTGACCCAGGCTAACTCTGCATTGAAGCATAGCCTTAGTATATTTGTGTGGTTCTTTCACACAGCAACAAGAGAGACAAAATATTTTAAAGTAGAAAGCCATGGTTATGAAACCACAGTGTAATGCACTGGTCAGAATTTATTTCCCCCACACATATTCATAAACAACATATTGATCAAAATATCTTTTTCATGTGCATCAAAACTTTCAGCAGAAAATTTTGACTTTTAGTCAAAAAATGATAAAGGGAAAATTGAGAGGTGAAGACATTGTTTTTGGCAATGAAAATCCTCAGAAATCTTTTTTGCTGGGCACTTTTTGGGCTTTGGCCAAAAATGATCCGTTTTCAGGTTTGGGGAGTTTCAATGAAAACTGGACTTTTTTTTATAGGAAAGCAGAGATTTTCAGTGAAAATTCTCCTTTTCTCAAAAACCCAATTTTCTTCTAAAACAGATTTCAATGGGAAAATGTTGACCCACCCTCCTTTGATCTCTGGACTATTATAATTATTGTTTTAATTAACTAGAGCTGTAGCTGACCACATGTCTTTGAAGGTAAAAATACCATCAAATGTTCACACATAGAAACTGCAAAAGAAATGACAACAGTGGGTCAAGCAGAGTAACCAGGGCAAGGGATTATAGGATGTTTTTCATCTTCTTATTGTCTAGATCCCTGAAGCGGCATGGCAGAGCCCTGGGGCAGTTCTCCATGTTTTGTCAGATAGGGATCTCTTGTTTGTAGAAACTAGATGTCATTTCTTGCTGCCTACTGTCAACCAAAATAAATCATCCCAATTAGAGAGCACAGGTGGATTTACTCCCACTAGAGAAAGATGCATCTTCTGATTAAGGCTAAAATATTCAGAAAGAGCCACTGTTGTTAATGGCTGGATTTGTTAGGTCTTTCACAACAGGCATGTAAGGTTTGACCTAGACTCCATGTAAGGCACATTATGCCAAATCTCCCACAGGTCATAACTTGGAGACAGCCCCTCTCGATTCCCAGGCACAATTTTGGAACAGCCAAAGAATCTGCTCTAAGGAAATCCAGCCTGAGCCCGCTGGTAAAGAACTTGGAAAGTTCAGATATAGCTTGTGAATGCTCACGCAGTGCAGATTTGAGGAGATGAAAACATAAGGGCATACGTGGCCCGCAATGTGTTACCTGGGCCGCAGGTTGAGAACCACAGTCCCCCCGAATCCTCTCCACAGACCCCTGTGCCCAGTGCTTCCCTCTCAGAGACCCCTCCACAGATTGCAGCCAGGAGCAGAGTCCGGGGGAAGGGGACTGGGGAGCCCTGGACCCTCACCATGCGGGGCTGGAGGGCGGCCCCGGACTGCTGCTGCACAGCTGGCCGGGGGTTCATAGCCCCGCTGGATGGCCCAGAGGCCTTTAGCATACAGCTGGGCAGCCGCAGCTGTGTGCTAACTGGGCCATGGATTGAGAAAACAACTGCTCTAGAGCTAACATCATAAGCTGCTACCACCTGATCTAAAGAGCCTTGCCTTTTTAACTGGGGCTATAACTGATTCTTATCCACCATCAATCAGGCCCAGAAGAGGACCGGTAACACACACTCACCAGTAGGTTGCACAGACATGAGGCAATGTTTTCAAAAGTGCTTAAGTGATTTAGGAACCTAGATCCCATTTTCCAAAAAGACTTAGAGTGTAGTGCATAAAACATATGTTCTAGCTCCAACAGATGTTATGGCGTCCTGCAGAAATTACTGAGTGAGGTTCTATGCCCTGGGTTATGCAGGTGGTCAGACAAAGATAATCACAATGGTCCCTTCTGGTCTTAATATCTATAAATCTGAGTCACCTAGGCACTTCTGAAAATTTCACCCATGAGCAATAAAGCTCAGCAGCATCTAAGCACCTCACTGCTGCAGCTCAGTTTTAAAGACTCTTTGGGACAGACAAGCAAACTTCATACAGTAACACCGGGCTGGGGTTAATAAGCCTCATCACATTAGTGGATAAGGGAGACAACACTCCATTGAGTTCACACCTCTTGGAGCTATTGTTTCAGGTTGTCTGCAGACTCAGGCAGGCAGTGGTTACACTTGGTTCATGTTCTCAAGCTTCTCTTTGCAGTCACAAGGGTTAGAAATTTATTTTTTCTCCCCAGTGAAGGCTGAGATTCTGATGTAATTAGGAATCAACCTTCAGTCTAGCCCTAAACCTTGACCATCTCTTCTGCATCTGGCCTCCTGAAGTCGTCTTACCTCTGAATTTGACAGTGGTTTGACCCTTGCTGGGTGCTCTGTGTCCAGTTCTGGTGTTCACAATCCAAGAAGGATATTGATAAATCAGAGCGGGCTCAGAGAAAAAACACGGGAATGAGTAAAGGATTAAAAAACATGCCTTATAGTGATAGACTCAAAGAGCTCAATCCATTTAGCTCAACAGAGAGAAGGTTTGGGGTACAGAGCTGTATAATAATGTTGCCACCACCATAGCCCTGGCTCTGGCTAGCCAGATGCATGTAGACTGCACTAAAAATACTAAAAATTAATTGCTTCTAGGTCAAACTGAATCTGCTTCAGTGGTTGGGTTAGAGCGGTTCTCAAACTGTGGATCCAGACTCCATAATGGGTTAATAGGGTCGCGAGGGCTGGCTTAAACTTGCTCGGGCCCAGGACCAAAGCCCGAGCCCCACTGCCCAGGGCTGAAGCCGAAGCCCGAGCCCTGCCACCCGGGGTCAAAGTCCAAGGACTGCAGCCCTGGGTAGTGGGGCTCAGGTTACAAGCGCCCTGCCTGGGACTGAAGCCCTTGGGTTTCAGCTTTGCCCCACCAGAGGCAGCAGGGCTCAGGCAGGCTCAGGCTTCAGTTCCCCTTCTTGGGGTCATGTAGTCATTTTTATTGTCAGAAGAGGGTCACGGTGTGATGAAGTTTGAGAACCTCTGGGAGAAAAGAGGAGGTGGCTAGATCTTCACCTCAGGGAGTCTCGGGGAAACCAAGACTCCTGGAAAATAGTGTAGCCAAAGATGCATCTGTAAAGCACATAGCTGTGAAAGAAACGTATCTGTCACTGCATTCTGGAAAAAGCCGGGCATCATATGGATACACAATAGGGTGACCAGACAGCAAGTGTGAAAAATTGGGATGGGGCTGGGAGGTAACAGGAGCCTATATAAGAAAAAGCCCCCAAAATGGGGACTGTCCCTATAAAATCGGGACATCTGCTCACCTTAACACACAATGAAGATCACTCAGATGGCTACTTAAAAACTGACTCAGTCTATATTCTGTTGTCCGTGGTACCCACACTAGCTGGCTGTCTATCCTTGATAGCTCATGTGTGTGATAACTGATGGCCTAGTACTGAATGAGACATGCTGTCACATGAGCAAACCCTGAAAAAAATCCATAGATAAGGGCCACTCCAAAAAAAGAAAGGAGAGAGAGAGAGAGAAAAAATCTCGAATGAAATACAGAGGAAGAGCGAGAAGGACAAAGAAGCTACAGCACACGCTTTAAAACAAAGACACGACAAGAGACAGATGTCTCTAGAGCGAGCAGCAGTTAGCAAATCACAGCACTGCATCTCCTCTCCCTGGAGTAGCTGCACAGGACTGGCAGTGGCAGGTGTAGCCCAAGTGGAGAGACTGTCTTGGAATGCGCCTGGCTCATTACAGATGACCTAATTTAAATTTATCCCTCTAGCACAAGGACCTAGTGTCTGGCTGCTGTCAGGTAGAGCTGGATTGAGCGGAGAAACCAGAAAGCTATCCAAGGCTGCCACCTTCTCGCAGGCTGTTTATTGTAACCACTGCTCTGATGTGCTTCCTCCTTTGTGGCGTTTGAAATTTTTCCTTCCCTTCCTCCAGCTCTGTGCCAGCATGTTGCTTTCCCTGGGTAGGTGTCACCCGACTTTATAACGCCAGAAAAGGGAAAACAAGGTGTGCGAGGGTGGAAATTGACGACTCCAAAACCCACTAGTGAGCTTAGGTTACATTTATTATGAATTATTATTATTATTTAAATATATTGATTTGATATTTCTCAGCCAACCTCGCTTGGCATGGTGCTTTGCCCCGGCTTGTTTCTTTACAGCTGGTTTAAAGTGCCCCATAAATGTAGGGCAGTACAGAAATATTAAATCAATGCCTTTAAATAATAAACAGATACGGGGCCAAAGCTGATGTAAATCAGTGTAGCTCCATTGATGTCAGTGAGTCCAGATCTTTAATTGGTATAACTCAACTGTAGCATCATAGGCATCAGATCTCCAACTGGTGCGAATTGGGGTGTCTCCACTGGGGACTCTAGGTAGCCAGTTATTCATCTGACATAACCCACAAGTTTCATTTCTTGAGCCCCACCTGTTTTCCCTTCATGTTTTCTCCTGTTATCTCCATCCTACCTCTTCCAGCAAAGCCTCTTGTGACACTTCATAAGGAGGACACTAAAAAAGCAACATTGGATTGTTCTCCCACTTCCCGCATCATCAAGCCCGAGGCTGTGCTTCTGACTTGAGATTTTTATTTTCAAAGCTGCTGCGATCCCGCCCCGTGCATACAAATTGCAGCCTTTACATTGACACTAAGGAAATGCAGATTTCTGCTGTTGCCATAGGAACCTGCATTTGCTGCTTTCCAACTTTCAGCGTAATAACCCGCCCAGTGGGGAGAGAACACTCTGGATCCGTTATTGATCTGTAAAATGTGATTTCTTATGAGAACTCAGAGGGGCTAGGCTTTGCAGTAGCTTCCAAAGAGAGTAGGAAGTCTCGGGTAATTAAGATGCAGGACTGAAGCTATGTCTATGCTGCAGTCAGTAGTGTGACTGCCCTGGTGCAGACATACCCAGGCTAGAGTGACCAGACAGCAAGTGTGAAAAATCAGGAAGGGGAGTGGTGGTGGTGGTGGTGGTAATAGGCTTCTATATAAGAAAAAGCCTCAAATATTGGAACTGTCCCTTTAAAATCGGAACATCTGGTCACCCTACCCGGACCTGTGCTGCCACAGCTTCTCTGCTGTTGTTATTCGAGTTAGCTAGATCAAAGCTAGGATGGGTATGGCTTCATGGGCTGCAGTCACACCTCTGGTTGCAGTGAAGACACACCCTGCAAGTCAGGAATCCTGAATTCTAGTCTCAGCACTTCCGAGGACTTGCTGGGTAATCTTGAGCAAGTCACTTCCCCTCTCCAGGCTTCAGTTTTCCCATCTGTGAAATGAAAATATTGTTAATCATAACCCACCGCTCGTGGTGCTGGTTTAAAGCACCACGTAAATTGAGGAGGCTGAATTCATTGTCTGTGAAGGAACACAGGAGCTGCGAGACTGGATCAGACCCATGCTCTGGCTACTCCAGTCTCCTTTCTCTGACAGCAGCTAGAACCAGCTTCTTCATTGCACCGTGTATGAATCTTGCAGGGGCAAATGTGGGAGAATTTGCCCCCATCTTAAGTCTCATCCTGGTCTCTAACGGTTAGAGAACTTTGAGCACCTCCATCAAAGGGGCCAGACATGGGCAAATGTGAAGGTTGGTCTGGTGGCTATGACCCTGGTTTAGAACTCAAGGGGTTAAATATCTAGCTCTGCCACAGATTTCCTATATGACTCTGGGCAAGTCATTTAATCCCCCTTTTGCTTCAGTTCCGCATCTATAAGATAATGTTCCCTTATATCACAGGCATTTGATGAGCATAAAACCTATTTGGGCTTGGGAGGGCCTTAGATATTGCCGCATTGGGAGCTATATCAGAACCTAGATTGAAGTATCAGGCCAAGTCTATACCAGGAAGGCTTTGCCAGTACAGTAAATCCTCACTTACAGTCATCTTGGTTAACATTGTTTCATTGTTACATTGCTGATCAATTCGGGAACCTGCTCGTTTGTGCAATGCTTCCTTATAACGTTGTTTGGCAGCTGCCCGCTTTGTCCCCTGCTTGCAGAAAGAGCAGTCCGTTGCAGTTAGCTGGTGGGGGCTTGGAACCAGGGTGGACCAGCAGCCCCTCATCAGCTCCCCGCTCTCCTACGTTCCCTGTGCAGCAGCTGCCCAGCAGGCTATCAACTGCTGGCAGTTCAGCTGTCCCTCCCCTAGGCCCACTGCCATGTGCTGCTCCTGCCCTCTGCCTTGGAGCTGCTCCTGGGAGCCTCCTGCTTGCTGTGGGGGGCTAAAGTCAGGGTGTCCTTCCCCTTGCTCCTGCACCCCACTTACCCCATCTCCATGGGATGGAGGGGGAGAGACAGTGCTCAGGACGGAGGGAGCTTCCTGGGAGCAGCTGCTGTCTCAACTTGCTGATCTACCTAACAAGGCAGTTTACTTAGAGTTGGATCAGTATACTTAAAGGGGCAATGCATGTCTCTCTCGCTCACACAGGGTGTGTGTCTCTGTCTCTCTCTGCCATGCTGTCTCCCCTCCCTCCATTCATGTTGCCTTGTAGAGTGTGAGCCTACATTAACAAGAATGGGTTAACCCTTGAGGGCTCAGCCAAAAGCTGGTTCATCATTTAGCAGTAAGACATTCCCTGGGAAAAATCCTACCCTCTTCCACCCTCTGACTTCACCACCTCAACCAAGTTTCACAATCATCATCATTGTGTACAGTATTAAATTGGGGAAGAGAGAGGCAAAGTGATCTGCATGTGAACCCAGAAAGAGAAAGCAACACAAGGCCTTTGTTCCTTCCTCCATATATACTGTTCTCATCCATCAAGTGCTGCCTGAAAGTAAAATTCTGGAATCTCCTATAAATAATCATGCTAGAGTGCACCCTATTTGGGAAACTATTTTGTCAGAACACCAAGGACATCCCAAAGCTCACACAGCAAACCGGTTGCAGAGCCAAGAGTTTCCCAGCATTCCTGAATTTCTGTGCAGCGTTGGCTCCCGCAGCCTCTAGCTGGGTCACGTCTTCAAAATGCATAATTCTAAGGGGCGCTAGCTCCCCAACAAAAGGCCAAGAAAGCAAGACAGCACTGATGCAGCAGGACTCTGCATTTTCCTCTGCACACCAGACCTGCTTTCTCAATCACTGCTCATTTGCTGTAAAGATGGGCTAGTGTGCACTTTATGGTGTTATGTTTTTATCAGGAATGTTCATTCTGGAGCACACTTAGACCCCTGGATACCCTGCTGCTGATTTAATGGCCCATAATGGATATAAAAATCGAACTATTGGAATGAGTTCCCACCTCTTTTAAATATCCATTTTGAAACGAACTTGGCACACCTTTTCACTTCTTCATGGTTTTGGCTTGGCAGGGCCGTTCTCATTTCTTAACGAACTTTGAGCTGACAGCAGTGGGAAAACTCTCCTGGCACAGATCGCAGTTTCTAGAAGTCAACAAGGCCACCCAGCGGTGAAATGCCCCAAAGCACCCCTGTGACTAAGCAATGCCGCAGGGACTCTAGCAGGTTTGTTGATAGCTTCAACAGTTCGTGGGCTGCCAAAATGACATCAGAGAGTTTGTAGGGTGACCCAGATCCACTGTCAGTCGACGCCCCAGTGTTTGAAGCAGGGACCCGCCACAGCTAACAGGACAAGCTGTAACAGACTGAGCGAACATGCCCAAGCAGCAGCTGCACCAACTCATGTCCTCTGCAACGCACCACCAGTAGGTTGTATTAGCATATGCTGCTAGCAGATGGATGCTCACGGCACTGCATTATGGGTATTGCCAAGTAGAATTTGAATTGTGTAGACATACCCTTAGGGAGCTGGATAGACCAGTTAGCTAGTGCTTCAGTGTCATTCCTAGAACCACCACTCAAGAAAACTAAGTTTCTAGTGCACTTGGCGCATTAAAAAACATTCTTATTAGAATGGGACTGGTCAGAATTTTTCTTCTCATGGAAACTTTTGACTTTTTGTTGAAAAATCCAAAGCCCTAAAAGCAAAACTTTTCAGTTGAAACCCACTCAACACCCCCAAATTTTTTGGTCCCAAACTGACAAACTCGGGGGAGGGGAAATCAATTTGCTTTATACCACCAAAAATTTAAAAATTGTCAATGAAATAAGACTCTTTTCTCACGCACAAAAAAAACTTTAATTTCATCAAAATTTGAATTTTCCATTGAAAAAAAATTGTGAGGGAAAATTTTCGACCAGCCTTACGTATTAAGATTTCACATCATCTCTGATTTCAGTGTTAGGTTCAAGCTCGAAACACCTCCCTTGCTGTGTCACGCAGTAAGTCATTTTCAAGCCAGCAAATATGCAAATAACTACCCCAAGCTAAAAATCTTCCAAAGGCTTGAAAGAGGAGTTGTTTATACCACTCTAATGCCTGGTCTATATTACACCATTAGGTCGACATACGCTGCCTTGAAATGTCTTCAGCTAGGTCAACACAAGGCAGCGTATGTCGACCTAATGGTGTAGTGCAGACCAGTGTAACTTACAGTGTAAGTACACTTACAGTGAAGCGTAGACTCAAATTTGGTTCCCATCGGCGTAAGTGCCTCTCTATACTGACTTAATACCACCTCCCTGAGCGGCGTAGAGTCACAGTCAATGTAATTAGGTCAAAGAAGTGTCTGCGTTGCTAGCATTGACTGTTACTAGCTCTCAGGAGCCGTCCCAAAATGCCCTGCACTGACAATGCAATCAATAAAAGCACTGCTAGTGAGGCCACATTCCGTTGACACACATAGGCACCGCTTTCTGCTCACGCCGGTGAGCGCTCGACCCCCCCCTCTGCCCCCAGCCTGCCCTGACTCCATCCCTGCCCTGGCCCCTTTCCAACCCCTTCCCCAAAGTCCCTGCCGCAACTCCACCCCCTCCCTGCTCCTATTCCGACTCCTTTCCCAAATCCCTGCCCCAGCCCCACCTCTTCCCCGTCTCCTCCCCTGAACATGCCACATTCCTGCTCCTCCCCCATCCCTCACTGGATCTTGTTATGCTGCCAAACATCTGTGTGGTGGTGGCAAATGCTGGGAGGGAGTGGGGACATGGCGCGCTCAGGGAAGGATGCGGAAGTGAGGTAGGGGGTAGGGAGGAGAGCTTGGCTGCCGGTGGGTGCAGAGCACCCACTAATTTTTTCCCATGGGTGCTCCAGGAGAATTTGGCTCAGTGAACTTATACTGTAAGTTACACTGGTCTATACTACGCCTTAGGTCAACATATGCTGCCTTGTGTTGACCTAGCTGAAGACACTTCAAGGCAGCCTATGCCAACACAAGGAGCCAAGTGTGAACATATACTCAATTTAATAACTGCAGTAGCTCTTTGCCGACATGTGTTCATATAATTTTGTAGCGTAGACCCGGCCTTTCACGATACCTGCAAATCTCACTGAGGAAGAGCAGAGCTCTATAGCTCACTGCTGCAGAAAGTCATGAAGAAAGGTGCACTGCAAAATAATAGACACCCAGAGCCTGATTTGTGCCAGGGCTAAGCCCTGGCACCTCTGGGGTTGGCAGTTCATAGCCCCGGCACCTCTGAGCTTGCCACAACAGTTATGAATGTTAAAAAATTGCGTGAGCCCTGGCACTTAATTGCTTGAGCCTAAGCACCTCTTTCCTTACAGATTAAGCACTGCAGACACCCCATTTGTTCTTTGCTAAATAGCATGAATTATTTGGCATTCTACAGCATCACAAGAGGATCCCCAATAACAGACGACCAGGTGCTGGAGCGGAAACGATAGCTTGACCCTGCTTCCTGTAAGAACTGAGGTTAGAATGTAGTACCTTGAACCCTACATCCATTCTTTAAACTCTAATCCACATCTCACGATGCTCTTGCACAAACTCTCGAGACAAACAAAGGGGTCCCAACCCTGATTGTGCAGCAGGTGCACTAAGAGATTTGGCTGTAGGATGAAACAGTGGCTCAGAGCTGTGTTCTTCTTTTCTGCTCAAAGCTGGGGCTATCTATGGGAGCATGGTTTTTAAAAAGCACAGGCGAGGTTCAAAATGACTCATAAAGAAACAAATCACCCATCACCTTTCATCACGGGGGCGAGATATTTCCAAGGCTGCTCTAAAATCAATCCCAAATGGGCAAGTCTCACTGCCATCGAGCAAGACTTGGCATGTCCAAAGAGAAGTGTCTCTCGTTTCCATTTTCAGGGGAGGACTGGCAAATAAGAACTGGGGGAAAAAATTGACACCCTGTCCCCACAAAAGGCCTTTTTTAAAAAAAGAAAAAAAAATGTTCTTTCATGTGGAATTTTCTGAGTTTTTAGGTGGGAAGGAAGGAACACATTTCAAAGACAAACAAAATTCCATTTCAAATACTCACATTCTGGGGGGTGTGGATGGGGAAAACAATTTCCATGAATATTTTTTGGGGAGAAAGGCTTTGTTTTTAATATTTCACGAAAATAATTACCATTTTCTGATCAGCTCTACTGTTGTTAAAATACATATTTTATATATATATAGGTAAGGGGTGAAATTTACAACCAAAAGACCAATGCACCATTTAGGAGTTCAGTGATGTCATGAGCCAAATTCTCCTCGGAGATACCCACAATGCAACAGTCTCAAAGTCAGGTCAGCTAGTAGTGGCACTATTATTTCAGCAACCCATGAAACACTGATGCCATCAACAGTCCAGCAATCCTGGTCCTATGTCCAGGAGTCAGTATCACTCAGTATGGCATATTTAGCCTAACCAAAAGAAGGCTGAGGGGAGATATGATTGCTTTCCATAAATATAACAGAGGGATAAATACCAGGGAGGGAGAGGAATTATTTAAGTTCAGTACCAATGTGGACACAAGAACAAATAGATATAAACTGGACATAAGGAAGTTTAGACTTGAAAATAGAAGAAGGTTTCTAACCATAAGAGGAATGAAGTTCTGGAATAGCCTTCCAAGGGGAGCAGTGGGGGCAAAAGACATATCTAGCTTCAAGACTAAGCTTGATAAGTTTATGGAGGGGATGGTATGATGGGATAGCCTAATTTTGGCAATTAATTGGTCTTTGACTATTAGCGGTAAATATGCCCAATGGCTTGTGATGGGATGTTAGATGGGGTGGGATCTGCGTTACTACAGAGAATTCTTTCCTGGGTGTCTGGCTAGTGAGTCTTGCCCACATGCTCAGGGTTTAGCTGATCGCCATATTTGGGGCTGGGAAGGAATTTTCCTCCAGGGCAGATTGGCAGAGGCCCTGGGGGGTTTCGCCTTCCTCTGCAGCGTGGGGCACGGGTCACTTGCTGGAAGATTCTCTGCACCTTGAAGTCTTTAAACCATGACTTGAGGACTTCAGTGGCTCAGACACAGGTTTGATACAAGAGTGGGTGGGTGAGATTCTGCGGCCTGCGTTGTGCAGGAGGTCAGACTAGATGATCATAATGGTCCCTTCTGACCTTAAAGTCTATGATTCTATGATCTCTATTTGCAATGGGAGGCAGGAAATCAAACCCCAGTCCAAGTACATCAATCCCACCTCCCCCTTCAAGCAGAAACCTCAAAGAAGAATCGACTCATAGCATTCATGGTCTCTAGAGGCTTGTCGACATGGGAACTTTTTTCCATATAGTGGGATTTTTGATGTGTTGGTTGGTTTCCTATAATTCTACAGGAATAGTGCATCACACCGCTATGCCTAAACTAGCTCCTGCGGCATCCCTTGTGAATCAGAATCTACATAATTTTAGAAATAAGCTCACAGCATTCTGGATCAGCATCCAAGGGTGCAATGTACTGCTGCCAGGAACTAGACACTGTGGGATTTCTCTGGCAGTGCATTGCGGACTACCCACTGGAATTCTGGGATTTGGCATGAAGCTTGCAAGCTCCCACAATTCCTTTCCCCATATCCCATATTTCACAAAGAAGGCGTTATAGCTGCCGATCCCTTGCTAAATTCCAATCCGGTTAATTAATTCTGCTAATCCACATCCCCGCTGCTTTGATTTATGGACCGGACTTACATGCAGTGACCTCAAGGTCAGGAGAGTGCAAAGGCAAGCTTCATGCCACTTTCGAACCTACTGGGTGAGCCTCAGCTGTAGCCGAGAATCTGTCTCCTAATGTCCTAGTGTGCAGCCCCCAGCTTGTCCCCAGTAAGCATGGCATCTTTAGCAAAACGACCAAAAACTGTTCTGGCCCTGACTTAAATTAGAGCAGCTGCTCTGACTGATGCCAGCTGGCTATGATCTTTATGGGATCATGCACCAGTTGAGAATTGGTAGATGATATTCCACCCCTTCCTTCACATGGTCTGACCCCAGGGGGTGACGCATAAGAGCAGGTTGTGCCACTTTTTGACACCTGAGAGTTCCCCTGTGCTTGGGGAATTTTCAGCTGGACGGTTCAGACCAGAGTCAACCATTTTACACTGCTCAAGCAACACCAAGTGATGTGAATGGCAGCGAGGGAGGGAGAAACTAGGCCATTCCATTCAGGTAAAGTGAGAGTGGGACATGGTCACCAAGACCCCGCTGACTTGCCTCATCATGAGGCTGCAGACATTTGATGATAGAGAGGAATTAATCAGATAAAACCATGGGCGAGCCATTCAGAGAGGAGCTAATGAAATAAAACCATGGGAGAGCTGCGGTAAAACATTAGACAACTACATTAAGTTACAGGGCACCATTATTATTATTAGCAGTAGTTCAGTACACCTAGTAGCCCAGTCATGGCTGAGGACCTCAGTGTGTTAGGCGCTGTATATTTATTAGGTGTACTATGGTAGCGTCTCGGAGCATCTAGGAGCCCCCGCCATGGTCCAGGACTCCATTGCGCTAGGTGCTGTACAAATACAGAACAAAAAGATGGTCTCTGCTTCAAAGACTTGACACTCTAAATAGACTAAATGTCCAGCCACTGATCTCTTAAATGCTCTCTCTTCATGGTTACTGCTCTGGGGGTATCAGCAAAAATGGGGAATCCCGGGTGGGTACCAAGGTGAGAGCTCGTTGAAAATTTTAAAAGAAAAACAGATTGTAAATTTTGGGGGCCAGGGACCATCTTTTTGTTCAACGCCTTGCACCACGGGTCTTGCGCCTTGCACCGGCTCTATGATTGGGGTTCCTAGGCGTTACCACAACAGAAATAAGAAATAATATAAACATGTACTTTATTACCCACAAAAGATATTGGGAAGAAAACAAAAAATAATGTTTTCATCCAGGGTTTTCTTGTGGATTTTTTCAGAAGTTTTCATTAAAAAAAAAAATTTTTTTTTTTTCATTTGTCAGAAACCAAATGAATATTCTGGGTGTTTATGAATTTTTCAACAACCTCCCCAAAATGTTGATGGAAACAGAAATCCTGGTTTCAGCAAATACCCATTTCATGGCAAAAAGCGTTGAGCTGAAATATGTCTGAGTAGCTGAAACCACAAGACCCGGTGCTTTCCCAGGATCAGCAGGGGACCATCTGAGCCAGAGAAAGCCCCAGAACTCATAAGATTTGAAGTAAATGTCTGGCCCAGAAGAGCAAGAGAGCCAGGGCTGTCATGGCTGTAACAATTTAAATGAGCAAGATCTTGAAAAATTATGAGCAAGATTTTAAATTCCTCACTGAAACAGGCCACAAAATCCTCCCATCTCAGCAGCCTGAGAGCATAAAAACTGCCTTAAAATGGATCCCAGATGAAACCAGGCATCACGATCGTATTTCACACACTTGCGGCCCCCTTCGTTCCACCGCATGTTGCAAATCACCAGCTGACTGCTGCTGAAATGCAGCCGCCTCTGGAGTAGATGGGGCAAGCTATCACCCAACACAACGGTGAAAGGAAAAGGGAATTCTGGCCAAGCATGGCAGGGCAGGTGCAGATCTTCTAGGAAGTGCTGCAGGATATTTAATGACCAAGAAGTTGAGACAGTGAGTTCTATGAGCAGAAATGGAGTTGGCCAGGAGGCATTAGAGGTTTGAGTATGGGGGCACTGAGCAGGTTGGGGGGTTGTTGTAGTTGTGCAGCTCAGGGAGTTGGGGTGGTTGGATACTCAAGGGTGAAAGAGATGGAAGTCAGAGAAAGGTGCAATGGGGCTATGGCGACAGGAAGCATTTGGTTGGGATGAGGTTTAGAGAAGTTGTCACAAACATGCAAAGTTAGAGGGTGCTGAGCAGCTTATCTGAACTGAGGCCAAAGACCCACAAGGCTTACCCATCACTGTTATCCTGGAAAACACTGCGACAAATGTTCCTCCCTTGAACAGCAAATGCACCTGGAGAGCGACATGTCACAGCACTTGCTAGGATCCCCTGCCAAAACGAAGTCTCACTCCACCAACTATGGCTCAGTCCTCAAACCCAGCTCCCAACAGCAGGAGTGCTGCTCACCCCCACTGCACCGGTGAGATGGGCTCACACTAGGACGGCATCTGAGACCTTCAAGCCCTGCCGACATTTCGTCCTGCATTGGGAATCTCCCCTGCTTCGCTTTGGTCCTCTATCTCCACTATTCCATTCCTCTCCCTCCCTGGCTTCATGGCCAGGCTGGGGAGCCTCAGACCCGATGAGGGCAGCTCTGCAATCTGCGATCGCTGCCACTGTTCAACGGCCTTGTGCTGGGGAATGGACTGACTGAGACAGAGAAGCTTAGAGCGATGTCTGCATGGAGCTGAGGGGAGAAAGCCTAGCAGGAGAAATGAAACCCACATCTTCCTTTGCAAACCTCCCTCTAGACCTTGATTGGCCCTTGGCAACTCTAAATCCTTCATGGCTCTTGCAACAGCTACCCCTTTACCAAACTACCTCAGGGCAAAATGTGCCTCTGTCATCTGTACTACAGCTGATCTGCTCTCCTACAGCGGCAGGTTGGGCAGGGACATTTGCGGGACACCAACCCATCACATACTGAGTCTCCACGACCCATCAGGTCTTTGGCATCTCTGCTGAAAACGCCAACATCAGGAGGGGAGGGAGGGCAACTGGTGTTGTGGGATGGATACTCAGCCCTCTGTGGCCTGGACTGAGACCCACCAATTTGTAACACACGGGAGCCAACAGATTAAAGCTTTTACTCACTACCAGCCAGGACTGGAATTATACCAGCCTGTGACAATGCACGACTCACCGCTGTGGCGCCTCCTGCTGGTTGTCTCAGGGAATTAGCTCTTTCAGCTCAGGAGCGCTCTCTGCAGGCCGGTGTCCCACTTGCCACTGGCCCCGGTGTCCCCCCGTGCCCTGCTGTGTCCCTTCTCTTGCGGTTCTACCCCTGCAGTACCCCGCAGTCTCTCTGGGTCTCCCCTCCCTGGAGAACCCCCAACCCCCTATCCCCACCTTGCCTCAGTCTTTGGCTACTACCAGTGACTATCTAGCCCCTGCTCACTGGGGTGGATTGCAGTAGAAGTGCCACTCATCACTGGCAAGGAGGGTTTGGACCTTCTGCCTCTCAGGGCCGGCTTCCCCCGAATTGGGCCCCGCGCCCTAAGCAAGAGTGCCTAACTTTTTATTTTTTACTCACCCAGGGCGGCCCCGGGTCTTTGGCAGCGGGTCCTTCACTCGCTCTGGGTCTTCAGCAGCATTTTGGTGGCGGATCCTTCAGTGCCAGGGAAGACCAGGAGCAAGTGAAGGACCCACAGCCAAAGTGCCACCGAAGACCCGGACCACCACCAAATTGGGCCCCATGGTTCCTAAAGCTGGCTCTGCTGGCTCTGCCTATCCTTGGGCTGCCCTCTGCAAGCCCAGTACCTTTCCCAGCCTTTAGCAAGGCCTGCAGCCTGGGGTTTTCCAGGCCGGAGCTCCCCAGCTCCTCTGGCCTTTCCCATCACGGCCAGAGCCCTGCTGCTGGAGCCCCAGGGCAGCGGAGGCAGCAGTGAGCCCTGGGGCTCTGGTGGCGATTTAAAGGGCCTGGGGCTCTGGCCACTGTGGGGAGCCTCTGGCCCTTTAATTTGATTTAAAGGGCCCAGGGATTTGAAGGTCCTGCCTCCTTCTGGTTGAGGCCCCGCCCCTTCTAGCTGAGGCCCCGCCCCCCACTCAGGACTCCAGCATACTGGTAAGTTACTTTCAACCCTGCACAGGACACTCACGCAAGCACATCCCAGAAGAATGGTACCAGAACACCCTGATACCATATGTGGTATAAACACTCTTCCTGAAGAGAACAGAGATACACTGACCTCTTCCTAAAGATAAGGTCAGAATGACAGGGTGATGGATAGAGATGTTTTGATCCAACCAGCACGTTTACAAGGTAAAGGATAGCAACTAACTACCTCAGCTGGACAACCCGTACCTTGTTTGTATCCGTGTATAAAAGAAGGGTCACAGGGTGTGTGTCTTTGAGGGGGGATGGAAAATCCTGCCATTCACTGACCTGAGTCCATGGCAATGGCCATACACGTGTTAGTGTATCTGTAACCATAGGCACTGATTTTTATTTTTGCCCAGGGGTGCTCCACCCCTGCTCTTCCCCAAGGCCCTGCCCCCACTCTGCCCTGTCCCCTGAGTCCTACCCTCTCTCCACCTCTTCCTGCCCCTGCTCCAAACCCTCTTCCGAGGCCCACACCACTCGCTGCTCTCCACTCTCCCCCAGCTCCCAGCTGATTGGTCGCACCGCCAATCTGCAGTGGCTGGTGGGTGCTGAGCACCCACTATTTTTTCACATTGATGTTCCAGCCCCGGAGCACCCATGGAGTTGGCACCTATGGCTGTAACCATTGAGCCAGGGCATTAGGACCTGTGCGTCATGGACAATAAACCTGGCCGGGTGCCTTCATTACTGAAACGGGTCTGTGGTCTTTGGGGCAGTTTGATCGATGTCTGCTGTGTCGGCTCTCTGCACAGAGCTAAGACAGCACACAGAAAGAACATGCACACACGCAGCCAGCAACCAACAACAGCTGTGACCAAAAGCACCCCTGCATTCACACCCTACACACGATTGTAATAATCTTTGTACAAAATACTAAATGTGCCTGGTGAGATATTACTTGTAAACTAATAACTAGCTGGTCAATAATCTGATGGTGGAATGTACGTAGCAATAGAATATGCAAAGTTATGAATTCTCTCCGTGTGATGTTATATTCAAAAGCAGACAGCCCTGCCTAGGCAAAAGCAGTTAAACAGGCCTACCCTAAACAAAGGCATGTATGTTTATCTCAGTTTACACATATGTAATAACCAGGGTCCTCGAGACAGCAGGCGGAGGAGATGGCAAGAAACAGAAAGATTTGTGTTTTAAGGGTAAAGGTAAAGTGTGGTAACTAACCATCTCAGTGGGGCAACCCGTAACTTGTTTGTATCTATGTATAAAAGAAGGGTCATGGAGTATGCATCTTTGAGGGGGGAATGGAAAGTCCCACCATTCACTGACCTGAGTCCATGGCCTCATACCAGGTGAAAATAAGCCAGTCCAGTATACAGCCAACTGTTTCGGCAGCGGGCAGTTTCCCCAGGCCTGCGATTTAAAGGGCCCCACAAATGAGGGAAGAAAGCAAAAACAAATGGGAGAAGAAAAAGCAGGGAGCTTCCTTCACCTCCAGGCTCCATGTTGCTTTCCTCACTGTTAGGATAAACTTTGCTTTTTGGGGTAACCCGCAGAAGAATCCACTTCAAAGGTTCGCTGGGCTATCAAAGAACGGGGCAGAGAACCCCAAGTTATCTTTCACTCCCTGAAACGTATTCTCACCAGCAACTGCACACCGCACCATAGTAGCTCTAGCTCAGGAACCAATCCATGCAACAAACCCCAATGCCAACTCTGCCCACATATCTACACCAGCGACACCATCACAGGACCTAACCAGATCAGCCACACCATCACAGGTTCATTCACCTGCACGTCCAACAATGTAATATACGCCATCATATGCCAGCAATGCCCCTCTGCTATGTACATCGGCCAAACTGGACAGTCTCTACGGAAAAGGATAAATGGACACAAATCAGATATTAGGAATGGCAATATACAAAAACCTGTAGGACAGCACTTCAACCTCCCTGGCCACACAATAGCAGACCTTAAGGTGGCCATCCTGCAGCAAAAAAACTTCAGGACCAGACTTCAAAGAGAAACTGCTGAGCTTCAATTCATCTGCAAATTTGACACCATCAGCTCAGGGTTGAACAAAGACTGTGAATGGCTTACCAACTACAGAACCAGTTTCTCCTCACTTGGTTTTCACAACTCAACTGCTAGAAAAGGGCCTCATCCTCCCTGATTGAACTAACCTAGTTATCTCTAGCTTGCTTGCTAGCATATATATACCTGCCCCTGGAAATTTCCACTACATTCATCTGATGAAGTGGGTATTCACCCACGAAAGCTCATGCTCCAAAACATCTGTTAGTCTATAAGGTGCCACAGAATTCTCTGCTGCTCTTGCACCTCAGAAGCCAAAGGCACCAGCCCCTTTGGGCCTCTCAAAGAGCTCCTGACCAAGGAAAGGGGCAGCCACCATCTTGCTGGAAGTCTGTGGGTAAAAAAGGCCATTGTAAACAAAGCCTTGAACCAAAACTTGATGGATTAAGTCTCAGACGTTTCAGATGGTTTTTCATTTGTTTTGTTTTATTTATGTTTATTTATTTCAGACTTTTTATTTGCTCATAACCACTTCTAACTTTCTCTCATACTTGAATTCAGTTGAAATCCTATCTTCTCTTGTTACTAAACTTATTATAGTTTTTATCTAAATGCATCCAGGGCTGTATTTAAACTGAAGTTAAAGTAACAAACTGTTGAATATTGACTCTTTATGGGGGCACTGAACCTCCCTAAGTGAACTGCTCAGAAAGGGGCTGGACAGTGCAGAACACACGTTTCGGGGAAGACTGGGAGTGAGTTAGCGTCACCATGCAAGTAGTAACCCAGGTCGGTGGAAGTCAGAGTGTGGCTAGTGTGTTGCTGGCAAGCTGCTGGGGGTCAGAGCTGCTGGACCAGGCTGCAGCTATCCTGAGACACTTAGGATGGGACCAGCATACTGGTAGGTTGGTTGTGAGAGGCCCAGGAGGGGATCAGCAACAGCAAAGCATCGTGAGGCAGTAGATCTCCAAGTGCATTACAAAGGCAATGGTGTCGTGATCCCCATGATTAGACAGGTAGGTAGATGGAGGGGCTGTGAATGGCAATAAACAGAGAAGCAGAGAACTGGTGGGAGTTCTCCACGCAGAATGAAAACAGCAGAGGTCTGCAGTGCTATGCCCACAGGTAGCACGTGCTCAGCCTGCAGGTTCTTGTAAGTGCAAGAAAGAAGCGAGTACCCAGGAGCTGGCAGGTGCTATAGCCCTCCAGCTACTGCCTATTAGCTTCTGGCACGTCTGCAGGTGAACACATTTTGAGCAGGCAGACATTTGATGAGAGTGGGGGTGTCATAGCCCCAGCCGCCAGCGCCCCTCCTGGGGGACAGATTGCCCTGTAGTGGGATTACCCAGCACAGGAGTGTGCAACCTTTCCCTAGTCTCTTATTTTTCTTTTTTATGGTCTCACCTTCTGTGCTGCCTTTATATTATTCCAAGCAGCACCGTGGTGCAGGGCGGAAGGCAGATGAGGAAGAAAGAATCGTCCTCTCCCCATCCCAGCCCCCGCCGCCCCTGAATTTCCAAACCATGGTCCAGCTGCTGAGAAGCAGGGTGGCAACAACAACGGCGGTTGCCAAAGTCTGCTGGGCAAACTGCTTCTGTATTCAGCGCCACCGCTTCCAAACCAACCAATTACGAGAAACAGCTCACCTCGTAAATATCATAGAATCTCAGGGTTGGAAGGGACCTCAGGAGGTCATCTAGTCCAACCCCCTGCTCAAAGCAGGACCAATACCAGGGGGACAGGAAGAAATTGTGGGGGTGGGGAGTGGAGAATGACGGGTGGTTTAGAAGCTCCACTGGAGCATAAGCCGGGCTGCTTCTCGGAAATGGCTTTTTAGCCACGGCAAAAAAACAGGGGGGGCTGCCAAGAATTGAAGTCTGCTCCCCAGTAGGGTCTGTGCAGTTTATGAACTCATCCCACCATCTAGTTATTTTCTGAATGGAGAACCAATAGTAGTAAATTTTTACAGCTCTCCCTACCCCCAACCATGCACACACACCCCAATGCCATGGCAGTCATTTCAGGCTGAGAGGGCAGTGGGGAGCTGTCAATTCAGACAGTGGAATACATCAGGATCCGAAGAAAGATTCAACTTGGCATGGAAGCAGATCCCGGGGCAATTAGCACGGTGCCGCTTTGTTGATACGTCTGGGCTTTGCTGGGCAAATAAACACCCTCTTTCAAGGTGGATGAGTCACCTGGTTTTTATGACACATTGATTTCTCTATCAATCTTCTTTAAAGCCTCCTAGATTCTTCTCTGCTGCTGCTTTTCCAAATTGTCATTCACTGCCAGCTCTGCTTACTCCCGTGCAGAAGATGGGGGGGGCATGGTTGCCTCGGCAACCGTAGCTATGGAGTCCATTCCCAGAAGCATCCATACCAAATTCTCTGCTTCTCTATCACCTCTCTCTTCTTCCCACTGCCCCTCCCCACACACCAACTCCCCACATGACAGCCTGGTTAACTGCCCAAGATATATAAAGTGATTCAGTGCCTGAAATTTCCAGCCCAGCTATATTATCGAGGCGCATGAAATTCACAAGTTGATGCCTTTATGGATGTGTAAACTTGAGTTACATCCCGTTCCGCCTTGTTCCCGTTACAAGGGCTCACAAAATTCAGTGCTGGCTATATGACCTGACACAGTGCTCAGTGTCGCAGGCTGAACCGGTGCTTTTGCAGATGGCGCCAGCCAGGTTATTGGCAGGGAATGAACCTGGGAACGGGGCGGCCCATTAGCCAAGAAGAAGTAGCTGACTCCAAGAGCTATTTCATAGTCCTACCACTGGGTGAGGACAAAGAGCCAGACTCCATCAGCACGGGATGCAAGTCATTCATGCTCTGAGTTCTGTAGGTTGCTCATTCCTTGGTCCCCAGCCCCCAGCCCGTCAGCAGATTGCATGAGATTTCCACCATCTTGAAACTGATGACCTTCCCATCATGATGGAGGTCTCTTGGGAGTGACCCTACTAGCGAAACTTCCAGCAACTTGAGAAATCTCCACCACCTACATACAAACTAGCACAGGAACATGGCTCTTTTTGGATCACATCCAGAACCGAAAACACAGAGTTGGGTTTGGATTCGAGGATTCCAATCTGACGCATGGAACCCAAAGGGGTCCAGATTCAACATAGGTTCCATTTTTAGCCAGCTTCGAGGCACAGATAGCATTGGTTGGCAAAGCAATGTCATGGTCATATTTGCTTTACCACAGGCTTTCAAATGGAGAGCCTGGCTTTTGGGAGATTTCCCAGATTTGGGAGCTTTCTTCAGGAACGATATTTTTTACTTTTAGCCAAGTCACCCGTGCTATTGTTATTATTAATGTCTTGCCAATCTAATTTGCAGGAAACAGGACTGTCACATTTGGGACTGGCATGAAAACCAATCAGGGTAGCTCACAAGCAGAGCTGGTCAAAAATATTCTGTTGAAATGTTCTTCATCTCGAAATTGGCTATTTCAGTGAAACAGACATTTTTGCAAAATGTCCATTTTTCATCCAGACTTTTCAGGTTCTTATCAGAAGCCCCCAAGCTGACATTTGTTGGTCTTCAGCTGTTGAAAATTTGAAGAAAAAGAATCAGTTTTGGTGTTTGCGACGAAACAGTGAAGAAAAAATGTCTATAAAAACCATGTTTTTGTTGTTTTAATCAAATTTTTTGACATGGAATAAAATCATAGCAGTCTGGGTAACCAGCATGTCACTCCTACGCGAGGTAGGTCGCTACGCTGGAAGTGTGTCTTTCTCTATGCCAGTTTCATCCTGGCAGCCTGCTGACTGGAAGCTGGTTTTCCACCTGGCAAAACAGTCCACTATCCCCAAACTATGAATAAACTAGGGCTCAGGTCATTAGAGGAAATCAATGGAAATGGGATACTTAAATATCTTTGAGGATCTGGGCCTAGGGTTTCAACCAGAACGACAGCCAGACTTGATTGAAAGACTCCACCTGAAGGGGAGTTGTCCTAATAGTTAATAACCCTCCCTGTTAAGCATTTGAACCTTATAAGATCTTTCAGCCACAATGAATTTTTCTAGCTTCAGTTTATATCCCCTGGCTCTTGGAGGTTTGTCTACACTGGAGCTGGGGATGTAACTCCCAGCTCAGGTAGATATACCCATGCGCATTAAAAATAGGAGTGTAGCCTCAGCTTCAGGAGGGGTTTGCTACCCCAGGTATCCTCCCATCCAAACCCCTAGGCACATACTTAGCCCCTGGTGCTACCAGGGCTACAA
Organism: Chelonoidis abingdonii; assembly: GCF_003597395.2. Taxonomy (NCBI): domain Eukaryota; kingdom Metazoa; phylum Chordata; order Testudines; family Testudinidae; genus Chelonoidis; species Chelonoidis abingdonii. The sequence continues at coordinate 14,377,801 of NC_133794.1, read as the reverse complement.
TGCTATCTTTAGCACCCCAGCTTGATCAGAGCTAGAGCTGGTATGTCTATCCAAACTGGAAATGACATCTCCAGCTCCAGCGTAGATACACGGCTTGTTCTGCTTTTGTCTGCTAGATGACAGAAGCTTCTAGCATCAAGTATTTCCCCATGCAGGAACTTCTAGCATAGGCACAGATTCTGTGGGTTCTCAGGGGATTCAAGCACCACAGGGAAAAAATACAGGGTGCTCATGTAACACTGACAGACCCCGGTCGTCGGCAGGCAGGATTGAACTTGGGGCCTCTAGAGCTTAGTGCATAAACCTCTTCCACATCAGCTAAAAGTCAACTTGCTGTTAGCTAAGGCTGTAGAGCAGACCCAGGTAACTCTGTCTCTGTAAGAGGGCTCGTTGCACTTACACTCAGCACCCACTGGGCTGGCCGGGTTTGCTGCTTTGGCGGCCCTGGGGCTGACCCGCAGCTCCCCTCAGCAGCTCTTTAGCAGGGCTGCCCCAATCAGCTGTTGGGCGGGGCTGCCCCAACACTCATTCTCTTCTGCCCCCTCACTCCGCACTGCCCTTAAGGCTGGAGGTGGCAGAAAGGAGGGAGTGGGAGCCAGGGGTGCTCAGGGGAGGGGGCTTCGGGAAGGAGGCGGAGCTAGGGTGGAAAGAGATAAAGTGTCAGCCGGCCCCAGGGACGGAGTGGGGCAGGGCCTCGGGGAAGGAGGCAGAGCCAGTGTGGGGCAGCCACTGGCAAAATGAAAAGTCAGTGCCTATGACTTCTAGGCCATGATTAAATTACTTCTTAAGCTTCTCTTCTGCGCATTGTTCACATTCTGCTGCTGACCGACTGCGAGTAAAGGAGCAGAGACAGGGCAGAGAGAAAAATCAGACTCAATAGTCAACATACTGCATGCGGCATATGCACTTGGCTCTGCTGAGATGTCCCAGGACAGGTCTTCCCACTACCTCGTGCAAGGGTCTCTTAGCCAGAAAGCCGTAGCTTGTTTTTCAAACTGAATCACCCTTGGAAATTGAAAAGCATCTAAATTACAGGGCAGGTGGCAGAGGAAAGAGTCCTGAACTCAAATGAGCATCCACGGCATCAAAATTAGCACCGCGTCTGGCCAGCTCAGCAGAAGAGCTGCGGACTGACTGGGCCTTTAACTCTATGTTGCCTATTGAGACATTAAGCTTTTCGAGGCAGGGGCTGCCTCTCGCTACGTGTTTGCACCGGACCTAGTGCCAGGGGCCCCCGATCTTGGTTGGCGCAGCCTCTGGGCACCGCTATACCCTACAGAACAATGAGGAAGATGAGCCGGGCTTTGGGAACTGAACTCGATGGGTTTCACCCATCCTGAGCAACCCGCAGAGAACGCGAGTGGCACGCACACAGCTCTGTGGGCCTGGCCAGGAATGACTGTGGGCTGCCGGTCCAGATCTTCCCTTCATTCACGATCTCATCCACCGTGCTGCCCTTCCCTGCATCTATCAGCAGGCGACACTCCTGTCCTAATAGGTCTCCTGACAGGTGTGTTAATTAAGGTATAATATATTCCAGAAAAGGTGACAGTACAATCATGCCTTTTATTTATTTATTTATTTATGTTAATAGCCACTTTTAACAGCCTGCGTGGAGCCCCCCGTGACTTGGCCAAGGGAGATGGGGGCAGGTTGTACTTCATAAATAAAAGTTATTCTTAATTATTCTGACCTTTTCCTTGTTCTGTAACAGAGCTGGCTTGGCCACTCCTAATGTCCCCAGCTTGCGGCAGCAGCAGCAGCCTCCAACAGCTGGGGAGGAACTTCCATATGGGCATGTCACGCCGTAATTGTCCACTAAAAGCTTTGTGACCTTTCTCTCTGATGCACCAGGCATGGGCCACTGTTAGAATGGACTAGATGGACCGTTGAGCTGATTTGCTGCATTGATCCTGATTTCCAACCGAGCAGCAGCAATAAGCAGTGAACCTAGAAAATACTGGCAAGGTTAAACTCTACCAGGCAACAGCTTGGATAGGATGTGGAGCTGTCACTATGTATTGTGGTTGTACCTAGGGGCTTCAGTCATGGACCGGGATCCCATTGTGCTAGGTGCTGGACATACATAGGACAAACAGCTAGTCCCTGCCACAAGGAGCTTACAGTCAGGTATAAGGTCTTATCTACATGGGGAAATTGACTAGAAGAACTCAAGTCTTTACAGGCAGGTACGTTGTGTCAGTGATCTGAGTCCATCCGAGGCAGCAATAGCGACTGGAAGGTGTCACCATCTGAAGCGTGTTCGGTAGCCACCATGTAATGAGTTCGGCCCAGATCCTCAAAGCTATTTAGGTGCCTCACCCCCGCTGATTGGAATGAGCTGGGCCTTTGAGGTTCTGGACCTTAGTTCTTAGTGGCAGGTGTCTATGTTGTCCGTAGTTACCACTGCTGGAAGCAGAGCTGGTTGACAATTTCTTTAAAAAGAGAGACAAAGTGGGTGAGGTAATATCTTTTATTGGACCAGCTTCCATTGGTGAGAGAGACCAGCTTTAAAGCTTACCCAGAGCTCATCTTCAGGGCTGGGAAACTCACTCGGACTGGGTCTACACTACAGAATTATGTCGACCTTATTTAGACCAGCACACAGCCACCACAGTTCTCAGCTGAAACCGGCTGGACTAGATGATCAGACTGGTCCCTTCTAGCCTTTAAAATCTAGGGCTATGACTCCAAGGACACAGTGAGCTCCTAAGTCACTTAGGCACTTTTGAAAATGTTCCCCTTTTCCCTTATTCTGTTGAACCCGCTCGCTCATTTCTAGCCCGGAGCCTATGGTGGGTCTGTATCCCGGAAAGAAGGAGCGTTAATTGTAGCCTTCAGTGGGAATGAATTTTCTGGTAATTATTTCGCTAACATTTTTGTCGATGTCATAATGATTCTTCCCCATTCTATATTTATCAGTACAAAAATGAACATTGATTGGCCAGTGACAATCGATATGTGCTTTAAGCACCTCTTGAGTCATCCCTAATATAAAACCACCACCCTCCTCGGTTGAATCCACCATTCCTGGCAACCCAGTGGAGACAGACAGGGGACACGCCTGAAGTTGCAATGTAGCCTGGCAGACAGAGATGCTGCTGGTCGACTCTGTGCCAGCGAGTGAAGGGAGAGGGGGATTTTGTTTATTCCATGAGGATCTTTGTGCTGACAAGGACAATGGTGAAGGAAGAAAGAGCATGAGTCAAGGTCTTTTCCTAGCAGCGCCTGGGGTGGGTGTGGGTGACTCAAGCCCTTTATTCTCTTACTGACAGTGCGGGGGTGAGGATCTGTGTAATGTGAACTCCTTCCTGGGCACATCTCTGAGCTCACTGCTGAGAAGTAGGAGCTGTTCTCTCCATGGGGCAAGAAAGAGGTTTGCTTTCCCATTCCCCTTCCCAGAGTCCCTCCTAAGACCAGGTCTCCAACCTGGAGGTTGGTGACATCTGGCTCCGCCAAGAACTAAGCCTTGAGTTCCAGTTAACGGTATGGATGGGGAGCGCCCATTACGGCCAAAGTCTTCAATGATCACGCTAGGATCTTCTTTTTCCTTCCACTAAACAGAACCTGGACGGCTCTTCATACTGGGACCCCTTCTTCTGACATTAGCAGAGTTCTGGAACCTTTCATACATTCCAAGATTCCAGAGCCAGAAAGGACCATCAAGACCACCTAGTCTGACACCCTGCATGACACAGACCACAGGATTTCCCTGAATTAATTCCGGTTTGAATAGGAGCTTTTTTAAAACAAACAAACAAACAAAAAACACAGCCAATCTTGATTTAGAGTTGCCTGTGATGGAGAATCCACCCAGCCCTAAGTAAGTTGTTCCAATGGTTAATTGCCCTCATGCATAGGCAGGGACTCCATGGGTGTTCCAGGGCTGTTCAGCTGTTCAGCAGTGTGCGGGAGGCATTAGAAGAGGAGCAAGGATGTGGTGTGTTCGAGGGAAGGAGTGGAAAGAGGCATGGAGAGGCAGGCCACAGCAGGGGTGGGAAGAGGCGGGGTGGGGGTGGGGCCTTGGTGGAAGGGGTGGAGTAGGGGCAGGAAGAGGTGGGGTGGAATTTGAGGGAAGGGGACCTAGGGCAGAATGGTAATTGAGCAACCCTAGGAAAAATTAGGAGCCGCCGCCTGTGCCCTCACGGCTAAAAACTTTGCGGTTTATTTCCAGTCTGAATTTCTTCCAGCTTTGACTTCCAGCCATTGGATCTCATTAAACCTTTGTCTGCAGGAGTGAAGAGCCCATTATTAAATATTTGTTCCCTGTGTTGGTACTTATAGATGGTGATCAAGTGACCCCTTAACCTTCTCTTTGTATAAGAACCTCTATAGAATAGATAGAATAGAATGTGTTAAGCTAAATAGATTGAGCTCCTTGAGTCTAGTGCTATAAGGCAGGTTTTCCAAGCCTTTAAATCTTTCCCCATGGAGCCTTGCCATATTCTAAGTAGAAATTGCTCTATTTACACACGTGCTCCAGTCCTGTTATGAGATGCTCCAATAGCAGGCAATTCCTTCTCCCAGGAATCTCAGCCCTGCACCAATGCTGGGTTCCTACCAGCAACTCTAACTTGAAAATTAGCTGTAATCAGTGAGCAAATATTTCCTCCTCATCGCTGCCAAAGCTGCCTCTACACAACCGGTGGCACAACCCAAAACTGAGCAACAACACTGCGTGTCATCCCAACACTCAAAACTCGCTCTCACAGACGCTAAGACAAAGCACTTACAAAAAGACATTGTGCAGCAGTGCCACGTGGTGACTCTTCCCATAACAATATCAATGCTCTTCTCTACCTTGGGGGACAGGAATGGGGCTCATCGGACTTTAAGGAGAAACCAACAGGGGGTGTAGCAAAAGTTAGGGTCTTGTATATCAAAAAGCTCAAAGGGCAACGGTTAACATAACGAATGGGAGCAGGTCAAATGGGACAGCAGCACCAAAGTTGCAGTTGTGTTGTCCAGGAAGGTCTGCATACCAGTAGGGATGGTGAGGGTCAGGGACCCGGGGATAGCAGCAGGAGATGGTCAGGGATGCAGATCAAAGCTGAAGAAATCTGCTGTGGGAAGGCAGCACCAAAGGTTCACTGACGACAATGGGTCTCCTGGTCTGAATTTGATTTCTTAAGCTCTGAACGGGAATTGTCCACTTTACTGCGGCACAAAATCCGTGGTTGCTTGGATCCTGGCCTTCCATTCCCATCCCCTTAGGATGCCCTAAGGGCCACAGAACTGTCTGGAATCCCCACTCTGCTGAGTCCTGTATCCTTTTCCCCTGGTACACTCCTAGCCTGGGACCTGTGAGGGGGACCTCAGAAGGCAGTTTGCTGCCATGCCTGAACCATGAGCAATCCCCACCCCAGGGCCGGTGCAAGGATGTTTCACACCCTAGGAAAAACTTCCACCTTCCGCCCTCCCCCATCCCCAAGCCCTCGCCCCGAGTCGCCCCCGCCCCCCGCAGCAGCTGCCTGGCGCGCCCCCCTGCAGCAGCTCCCCACCCCTCCTCCGCAGCAACGGCATGCTCGGGGAGGAGGCAGAGCAGGGGTGAGCTGCTTCACTTCTCCCGCCTCCCAGGCTTGCGGCACCAGTCAGCTTAGACGCCGCAAGCCTGGGAGGCAGGAGAAGTGAAACAGCGACAGCGTGCTCAGGGTGGAGGCAGAGCAGGGGTGAGCTGAGGTGGGGAGTTCCCCTGCATGCTGCGCCCCCTCCCCCCTTACTTGCTGCAGGTGGCCCTCCCTGCACCCCCCTGCCCCAGCTCCCTCCACTTAAATGCCGGCGGCAGCCGGGGCGGCCGAAGATCCGGCGGCTGCGGTCGCTGCCGAAGAAAATGCCACCCCCCAAATCCTAGTGCCGGTCGCCTAATAGGTTGCACTGGCCCTGATCCCCTCCATCAGCATATGAGGCTTTTATTAATAATAATTAGTGCTATTATTACTGTCGCTCCTAGGCGGCCCAGTCGTGGAACAGGACTCCAGTATTCTAGGTGGTGCACATTATTGATTCAGTATGTTACAGTAGCACCTAGGAGCCCTCACCTGGACCTGGACCTGGACCCCACTGCTCTCGGCATTGTACTTTACATTACAGTAGCACCTAGTGTGACGGGATCCTGGTCCATCAGCATAAGAACGGCCAGACTGGGTCAGACCAAAGGTCCATCTAGCCCAGTATCCTGTCTGCCAACAATGGCCAATGTCAGGTGCCCCAGAGGGAACGAACAGAACAGGGAATCACCAAGTGATCCATCGCCTGTCGCCCATTCCCAGCTTCCGGCAAACAGAGGCTGGGGACACCATCCCTGCCCGTTGATGAACCTATTCTCCATGAATTTATATAGTTCTTTCTTCAACCCTTTTATAGTCTTGGCCTTCACAACATCACTGAAGCACCTAGGAGCTACCGTAATACACGTAATAAATAATGTACAGCACCAAGCACAGTGGTCCATGTCTGGGGCTCCTAGGAGCTACTGTAACACTTAATAAATGACACACTAATGGAACAGGAACATTTTTATGGCACCAGATTAATTTTTTTGCTGAGAAGGGCTGGATTTTGCTCACAAAGTATAGCTCTCTGTCTCCCTCTTGTGACCACACCAGGTATGACACCCTCTGAGTCTAATACCGCCTCCTCCTTAATGGAGCAGTTCTGTTAGCTTAAGCACTAGAAGTTTGCACTTGTAGTGCCAGCGGCCCCAGGTTCAATCTCTATGGGAGGGGCCTCATTAAGCTTGTGGTTTCCTAATTACAGCAGCAATTTCTTTCATCTTCAGCAGAATATGGAGATTAAAATTCATCATTTTCTTAAAACTCAGCCATTATTGAAAAGGCAAACCACATTCCTCACCCACCGTGTGTGATTTGCTGGGAAGGGCGTCGGGTAAAAGCCATCTGAGGTTACCGATTTGCTGGCCTGTAACCCTGCATCAGCAGCTTTAAGGGGAAAAGCTTTGACTAAATTACAGACGTTCACACTGCCTGAAAATGGTTTCAGGCTACAGAGGGAAGACTCCGCCAGGTTCCAAGGCTGACATATCTCTGCATGCACAGACTCCAACAGGAGGTTTTCCAGCTGGAATTATGATTTTTTTTTTTTACCATGAGTATCAGAGCAGGGTGCATGATAAAAACAAAACACTACAACAACCAAGATCCAGACAACCCTAGCCTGCCAGAGGTCGGTGCACACTATGGGGCTTTGGCATAATCCTAGCAAACAACTCTGCTGTGGCTGAAACTCATATTGACCCTCTCGGAATGTGGCAGGGAGCAACTAGAGAATGAGCTGGAGGAGCTAACTTAACGCTGCCCTCTTCAGGATGGAATCAGAACTGCTTGACTGTGGGTCATAGCTCCTATACTGCTAACAGGATTAACCCACATCTGCCTTCTGCAGGGTTATTATGCCTTCCTCTGAAGCATCTGGTGCTCACCACTGTCATAAATGGGATATTGAACTAGATGGATCTTGGATCTGGTCCACTCTGGCAACTCCTCTGTTTGCATCCCTCTTTGGCTCAAGTGCCAAAGAGCTGTGCTTTAGCAGCCTGAGGTTCTGAGTTCTATTTGCAGGAAGGTCTATGTGGTACCCGTGAAGTTCAGAAATGGCTCCTGCTTGCTCCAATCCTAACAGACACTTGTAGCACCGGATCTTTTTTTTTGGTTTTTGGCAACAGAGTTTCATTTTCCTTTCTGGTGCACAGAGGAGACTAGGACTCTGGCAAAACACAACCCTGCCCTCCCCTGCCTCTGCTCCCAACACCCTGTCTCTGCCTTGCAGTGAATGCCAAGCCCAAAACGTCTGCTCAGCTCAGCAAGTTCCTTCTTGTCGTCCTCGTAGGGCTCCTGAAAGCACGCAGGAGAGAGCACAATGAAGCAGCACAACACCCCAATGTCTGGCAGGGGCAGGTGTGTTACTTCCATTTTACAGAGACAGAATCACTCCCCCAAGTTCACACACAGCTGTGCCGGAACTAGACCCCACCTGCCCCAACTCCCACTTATCTGCCCTGAGTTATGCTCCCTCTCATGGCCAGGCCTAGAACCCACAAGTCCTAACTCGACCTCCTGCTCTGCTTCCTAGTAGCACTATTATTTAGCCAACACACTCTCCTAGCCTCAGGAGTCCCATTCACAGCTACTCCTGCTCCAGCTACTAAACTACATTCCTTTCTAAGAACTGGAGCTAGAACCCAGGAGTTCTCATTCTCCATTGCCTAGGCTAGGTGGCCCAGGGCATTCTACTATCTGCCTTGCTGACCCCACTTGCCCTCATCTTTGTCATCCATCTCTTCACGGAGACCCCTTCCTTTCTTCCTTTCTTTCTCCCCACAGCTCCATCTCTCTTTTTTTATCTCTGCACCAGGGATTCCTCAACACTGGAGGATTTTATTAGCAAGCGCGGCCGTTTCCCAATAACCCTAACCAGCAGGAACACCGTACGAATTGCTGCGAGAGGTTCCTAGCTCTGAACAAACTCTGTCTTTCCAGGGCTGACTCTCCAGTAATGTCGCATTCGCTCGTGGCACCATTTAACCTTTGCTGGATGACTTACAGTTTTCTAGTAACAAAGCAGGAACCGTCAGGTCCTGATCCAAGGAGAGACACCATGAGTACAGGAGCCTACAAGAATTAGCCAAGAGAACAGGATTGCTTGGAACACAATTAAGAAGCGCTAAATAAAATAAATCTAGACTGTTGCTTCCAAAAAAGAAATAATAATAAGATAGTTGCCCTGCTGCCAAAGTCCCTCTAACTGTGATCTTAGTAATTACCACAAGCTAAGCAACAGCAGGTCAGGTCAGTAATAATCCAGAGGTTGTATATTGGTTGGCGGTTCAGTAGGCAGCACTCCTTGTTCAAAGCAGGCACTTAGCCTAGAGGGCGCTGTGCTGCCAGAAATCATACACTCTGGATCAGGCTTGAAATTGTCAGGCCAGATTCTCCTGTATACTAAGATCTCTTTACATCACGCTGGCAAGGCAAAGGACCCGTAATGTGGATGTAAAGACCTCCTTTACACAGCCAGAGTTGTGCAAATGAGACGCTGGCATTTACTCTTTAAAGATCCCCTGATGCTCTGGTCCACTGCCATTGTGGGTAGCTGCTAGAGGTGCTTGGGAAAACCGCCATTTTCCCCCATGAAAAATGTCTTGGGAAAAAAATCCCCTTTTGAAGCACTTCTGCCCCACAGTAACAAATTAAAAGGGGCATGAACGTAAGTGCTTGGGCACTATGGCAAAGGGTGGAATGGAAAATTCAAAGAAAGCAGGGTTAAATCAAATAATTTCTCAGAATTTAAACATGTGTGTATGTTTCACACATACACTGATCAGTTGATTCTGCAAGCCTGCAGCTGCAGAGATGGCTGAGACTTCCCAGTGGGTTTCATATTGTCCCTTGAGGTAGAGGAGAGAAAGGACTGGCTGGGATGTCTATAAAGGGGATTCTTTATCGAGGCTGCTGGACACAGACAGATGCGGTGGCTCTCGGTGGCACTTTAATGTCCCTGCCCGTGCTGCCTGCTGTCACCACAAGGGGGTCTCCTGAAAAGCCCCCTGCTCACGGGAGGGCCTGCTAACTGTTTTACCCAGGGATGGTGAATGCTCAATGGGCCTCTGGGACATCGGGAGGAAAGGAACAGCCAGCGCTAGCCCAGGCATGAAATTGCCTTTCATGCTCTCTTCCTTTTCTCTTGTTGCTCTGGCGTCTTGAAACAAAGTCTGGGCCTTCCGGGGCTCCCAGCCCCTGGGAAATGTGCCTCCCGTCTTTGTTCACACAGCAAGGCAGCTCCTTGCCAGACAGAGGCTGTCTGTCTCTCTCCCTTCCCGGCTGGAGAGAGGGAGCATTGCCTCGGCCCCGCAAGCCATGCCTCTTGAACCTCTTCCAAGTCCTGGAGGATCAAAGCTGTGCAACACCTGTTTCCCTGCAATTCCAGAGGGCTTGAGCCTTGCTCTGTGTCTTGGCAGCGGATCCTTCCATCCGGTGCATTGGGCCCATGGGAGGGAGGATGCCGTGGGGACCTCTGACATTACAGAGTTCTGCAAATAGGGGGAGAGGGAGCATTTCCCAATGGTTAGAGCAAGGCCTGGCTGTCAGGACTCCTGGGTTCTGTGCCGGCTCTCACATGCTCTGCAACCCTTGGGTCAAATCACTGCTTCTGGAGGCCTGATTCTGGCCACCCCTAGACACCGTGTAGCTGCCACAACAGACCTGGGGAGAATATGGTGCACACAGCCCTCCGCTTCCCTTCTCTGAGCACGGCATGCCAGGGGAGGGGCCGGGGGTGGGACAACTGGGGTCATGTTGCTCAGCCATGCCAAGTCCATTTGGGGCTGTGGACTCACAGTGACTACTCCAGTTCCGGCTGGGGGTGGGATCCAGGCAGCACAAAGGTATGTTACAGCCACCCTCTGCTGTCCTCTTCCTGGCTTCTACCTTCTGTGCAGCACCTGTGAGAAGGCACAGCACAGAAACTCCCCTCCTCCACCCCACCGTCTATGCAAAAGATGAGGAACGCTATTGACCTCCCTCCCCCTGGGGAGAGGGTGGGGTGAATAGACACAGACCCTACTGGCAGAGCTCCCAGGGCAGGAGGGGTCTGATCTGCTCTTCCAGGCCCTGCCTGTCTCTAACCGTGAACCTTCATTAACATCCCTCAAAGCTTTTAATTAAAAAGAGAGAGCGAGAGAATTTCAAGCATAAAAGCAACAATCTGCTAGAAAGCAGGTTCAATGAATAATTCACAGCAGAGAAGGTGTTGGGGAAATTTATGCCTCTCTTTCCACACCAGTCACCACACAGCCTGCAATTAAAGAGCTGGCACATCTCGTTCTCCAACAGCCAAGCTGGCTAGCCATGCGGGTAAGACATGGAGCCAGCCCCACAGTTCAAATGTGCCTCTGCACATTCTTAGTGGGGTCAGGATGGGGGAGAGGTGGGTGGAGCACGGGCTGTATGGGCTGTTTATCCTTGGATGTCTGTCTAAGGTCAGTGCAAGGTCTGTCTGTCTTTCCCCAGCTTCTTCCCTTCTCTGCCACACTGGATAAAGTGGAAAGAAAGTAAGAAAGAAAGAAAGAAGTCAAGGAATTTAGGGCCCATATGTATGATTTGGGGTGGTTTCATAAAGCCTAATATGAATAAAGAGACAGCTCAATAGATAGATGGCATATATATTCAAGTAGTTAAGAATGCCTATAGTTAAGGTTGCCTGACACATCCCATTATAAGACCCTGTTTCCAGTTGCCTGTTGTAACTTCACCATACTTTAAGCATTCAGGCTAACATTTTCCATGCCAGCCTTCTGCCTTGAGCTGAACAGGTTTGGAAAGTTTCAGCAAAAATGGTTCAGCTGTTTCCAAGAAGGAGATTAAGGGGAAATACGTTGTTCTGGCCATGTTAAAAAATAAAAAGCACATGACCCATTTTGTTCAGGATGCCCGTGCTTTGGAACAGGGTATCAAAAGTCAGCAGAGGGTAGGGGATATCACCCTGGGGTCAGGGATGTGCCTTTTCCCGTCCCTGTGAAAAATCACTCATGTGTGGCTGAGTTATACGGGTTTGAAAAATCTCAGTTCGCACATGCTCAAGAAAGGCTTGTTAAAAGTTTGGCAGCTTGAGTCTCCAAAGAGTTCATCTGCCCAGAGCATCTCCACTGTACACTGGGATGTCACTCACTCAGCACAAAGCCCAGAACTGTGTGATCAGCACTGGGCCTGAGTAGATATAGCCAAGCACCTGTTCAGAAGGGACAGTTCAAGCGTTCACATTACAAACAGAGCAGCTGGGTGCAGTTTCAGAGCCAAGGGGGAACACAGGGGAGAGTGAAGGCGAGAGAGAGAAAAAACAGACACAAAGAAATAGAAAGAAATCCAAGAGCAACATGGGAAGAAAAGGAGAAGGGTACAGAAAAGTCTCTTAGGGTGTGTAATTGACATAGGATTCTCAGAGAAGTTGGTCGCACGCACAAGAATAGGAGAACTTGATGAGACAATGCCTAGATTGGCGAGGCTACGGACAGGGCCGGCTCTACTGTTTTCGCTGCCCCAAGCAGCTTGCCGAATTGCCGCCGCGGATGGCGTGGGCAATCCGTGTGCCCTTAGGATGACTCGTGCGTTTCCGCGGTGGTGGCAATTCGGCGGCAGCTTCTGTCTTCAGCCGGCTGAACAGGACAGGTGAACATAGAAGTTGCCGCCGAATTGTGCCTCCACAGAAATGCGAGCTGCCCTAACGGCACACGGGCTTCCCCTGCCATCCACAGTGGCAATTCGGGGTGCTGCTTGGGGGCAAAAACACAGGGACTGCCGCCCCTTGCAGATTGCTGTCCCATGCACCTGCTTGGGATGGTCCTGGCTGGAGCCGGCCCTGGCTATGGAGATATGGCCCATTGCTGAGTGCCAGGGCTCTGGTGAGGAGGCTGATACAGGGACAGGGTAGGGCAGACCCAGGGATAAGACAGATTCGACAGCTCTCTTGGAACTGAACTCAGAACTCTATTCAAAGCCCTCTAAAATCTCAGCTCTCAAAGGGCACTACCTGAGGGTGAGAACATCGTGGACAAGCCACTAACCAGAACCTCCCCACTAGCAGATTCTCCCCACAGTGAGCTCTGCAGAATTAAGCAAAGCCATGGTATAGAGAGAATCAGGGAACACAGCCCAGAAGAAGAAAACAGGAGATGCAGAACTGAGCAGAAACCTGGAGGTGAGAGGGGAGAGATGGGAAACACAGCGATATTTTCTGCTCTCCTGCTCAAGCCAGCAGGGTCTGCGTACACGATTGCCTGGCTCAATCCATTGGTAAAAGACCTTCCAGCAAAAAGTATGAGAGGCAAATACTGCCTGACTCTGGGAGAAAAGAAAGAGACAGCCAGGGGAGCATCTCAGCTCTGCATGTGATAACCTCCCACCAGGATCTCAGTGCAGAGGTCAGCAATCCCCTGGCTGGGGATTGGAGGGTGTCAGGGTCTGGGACAGAGCCAGTCGCAGCAGGCTTGTGGGAGGCTGCTGAATTGCCTACCCTGGCTGGTTGGGTCGGCAGCCAGCAGGAGCAGTTCAGCCACTGCTCAACATTTGTGCCCCTGGCTGTGAGAAGGCTTGCTCTTGCCCTGGCCTCAGTCTTGTCTCTCTCAGGAAACTCAATCCTGACCCTTGGATCCCATTCCTGACACACGGTGACCAGACAGCAAGTGTGAAAAATCAGGACAGGGGGTGGGGGGTAATAGGAGCCTATATAAGAAAAAGACTCCAAAAACGGGACTGTCCCTATAAAATTGGGACATCTGGTCACCCTATCCTGACATCAGATGTCAGCTCTGACCCTTGGCTCTGGCACCTGGCCTCTGACTCTTCCTAGGCTCCGATCCCTGGCTACCGATGCCTGCTCCATTCACTAGGCTCCATGACCACCCATGTCCCAGTCACTGAAAAAGGACAAGGGTGGAGGGGCTGGGTGCACAGTCTTATGGCCATAGAGACACCCAGGGAAAGTCAGGGACAGAGGGAAAAGAGAAATTGAACCTTCTAATAAAGAAATGTAACAGACAACGTCGTGGGAAAAGAAGAGGAATCCAGAGACAATCCCAGGAGCAGGTAAGTTCTTTGTTTGAAAAGCAGTACCGTGTGTGTGTGTGTGTGTGCAAACAGGGGACTGTGCTCAAGAACATTCCTAAATCAGTGGGAATATGGGTAGCTGATCCATTGCTGAGAGCTTAGAAGATGGGGCTGCAAGATACATGAATCCTGGGGCTTTTCCGGTGCCAGACTACATCTCCCATGATGCACCACTTTCTCTCCTCAAGGGGAGACGGGTGCATCATAGGAGTCACTAGCTGTGGTGCATCACTGGAGATATAGTCAAGGCAGAGAGCCCAGCCTAGAGAGGAGAACCGGTGCATAAGGCATCCAAACTACAATTCCCATGAGGCACTGCGGCACTATTTTGAATATAAATATGTCCGGTTTTCAGGCATTTGGTACTTCAAGAAGATAGCAACATGTCCTGCCAAAAATAGATGCTTTCAGTGAACAAAAGTGTTTGGCGGGGACCCAGATAACAGTTTTGATGGACCATTTTCAACCAGCCCCAACCACAGGTCTTCTGCTGCTAATGGATCAGGTAGGCTAATGCTCATTTAACTTGAGTGCAGTTACTCTCTGATGTAAGGGACAGCAGGATCCTGTGCTAAATGTTTCCTACAGCACCCGTGGCTCTCTATAAATAACAACAATAGTGAAGACGTCGGCATCCTTAAACCCAGCACATTTTCTGTCCCACCCAAAGGCCCCATTTGAAGCTTCAGTTTATTTAGCACTTAACAGTCAGGGAGAATAACAGCTTCGTCTCTGCAGAAGAGGGGAATTGAAGCATCAGCAAGAAGCTGATGATTTAACCAGCTCAGCTGGCGCCCGGGCAAACCAGCTGGAGAAGCATCCAAAAATATGAATATTTGTATGTTTCATTGGTTGGATTGTTCTTAAAGAAATCAGCTAAAAATAAAACTGCTTTTCGACCACGCCAGTTCCACACTGGGGTGAACGCCAGCTCCAGCACATTTACTCCGGATTTAGCTCAGCATAGACAAGAGCAGAATCAGGCCCCTTGCACAGGAATAAGAGAGCGCAGCATCTCCCCAGAGGGCTTCTTAGTGTTCTGAGAAGAGGTCCTACAAGGGGAGCAAAGAGGCAAACAGCAAAGCTTCTAGGGGCTAAGCCCGGGGGAGGGTCCCCTGGCAGAAATGGGGGTGGGGGGAATTGTATCTGTGGGATCCAGGCCCTGCAATCAGAGCCGTCCCAGATGCAAACTATAAATCCAAGCAGGGCAGCAGCATGCAGCAGATTTGCTGCTCTCTGGCTGCCTGCTAGGGTGGTCTTGGGGTCTCTGAGCATGGCAGCAAGCTCAGGGATTATTCTGATGTATGTTACATATGCACCTAGCGGCCCCAACCAAGAGCAGGGCTAGGCATTGTATAGACAGCGAGGGACAGTCCCTGCCACTTACACACTAAACGCAAACCACATCCACGCAGTGTGGCA
This sequence comes from Chelonoidis abingdonii, assembly GCF_003597395.2. Classification (NCBI taxonomy): domain Eukaryota; kingdom Metazoa; phylum Chordata; order Testudines; family Testudinidae; genus Chelonoidis; species Chelonoidis abingdonii. The sequence continues at coordinate 14,362,763 of NC_133794.1, read as the reverse complement.
CTCTGTCCCCCTCTAGTAGTGTTTTATGAGGTTGACAAGCCTGCCACAGGCACAGCTCGGGTCTTATAGCTCAAGCAGCAGAGACAGGTGCTTTTAGAAGCAGAGGTCCCACCTGGTTTGCAGCCCACCCTGGGGGTGTAAGGCGGACCAGGGAAATGACTTGCCCAATGTCAGGCATCAATTCAGTGGACACGTCAGCAGCCACGTCTCCTGTCTGCACAGTGCAGGGGAGGCTGGGAAAGTCACCTTCCAGCTGAGGCCGGATCAGTGTGAGCCCTCTCCCAGCCTCGCCAGCTGTGGTTTCTACTGGGTCAAGCTAAAGGGAAGGCGACCGGCGGGCAGGACCAGGTCAGCACCTTGGCCAGTGGAAGGTCAAGTCCAGCCAAGACAAGCTCAGGCCGGCTTCTACTGGCTCAGTCAATGGGAGGCACTGTTTGAGCTCAGCATGTGTCCTCCTGCCTTGGCCAGAAGGAGGCACCTCCCTGCCAAGACGAGCTTGGGATGTCTCCCACTAGTTGGGCAGGCAACCAGCCAAGAGAGGCTCAGCGCAGTTCCTGGCAATTCAGCCAAGGAACGGTAACGCTTTGCTGCAATGAGGTTAGCCTGCTTCCGGCAGCTCAGGCAGGAAAAAGTCTCTTTTGTCTCACCCCCTGAAGTTGGGCCTTACTTGAAATCTGCACTGCGGCATGGGTATAAAATGGCAGGTCTGTCTCCAGCCGCTGGGAGCCTTGAATGTGCTACCGCTCAGAAGCAGCTGCTTATGCTAATAGCTGCAAGTGGGGACTGGGAGTCAGGACTCCTGGGCTCTATTTCCAGCATGGGGAGGGGAGTCTAATTGTTAGCGCTGAAAGGGCTGGGAATCAGGCCTGGTTCCAAGAAGGGAGTGTAGTCTAGCCACTAGGGAAGGGACTGGGGGTCAAGACTGCTGGGTGATATTCCCAACTCCGAGAGAGGAGTGGGGTCCAGTGCTCAGAGCAGGGGGGTGGGCCTGGAAGTCAAGATGCCTGAATTATATTTCCGGCTCTCCCAGTGACTCATTGCGTGAGCTTGGGTAAGTCTCCTAACCCCTCCGTGAAGCAGTTCCCAGCCCTGTAACTGAGGATAATCCTCATCAGCTGCAATTCATTACAGCGATACACGAGGCAAAATGATCACTTTTGAGGTGCAAAGGAAGCCTCGGATGCAATGTGCAGGTATTAATTCTCAGCTTTGCTGATCACATGCACTGGGCTGGGACAGCTCCTTCTGGCGCACCCCAGCTCCCCAAAAGTCCTGATCTAGCAGGCAGCGGGTGTTGTGTAAAACCAGAGATGGGTCCTTGAATGGCCTCTTGCTCTGGTCCTTTCACACAGCCAGTACCACTGCTGGGGGGTGGGACGGTGGCGGGTAGTCAGTGCTCTGAGATGGGACACTACAGCTGCAGCACTTCAGGGTTAGACACTCGCTCTGCAGATGGGAGTGGTTCAGCGTCACTCAGGGGTGTGGATATTTCACACCCCTGAGTGATGTAGCTGGGTTGCTCGAACTTTTTAGTGCAGACTTGGCCACAAAATTCTCTCTTGCAAGTGCTTTGCCTGGTGGGTCATGCTCACAGGTGCTGGGCTGAACTGATCACGTCTGTAGGGGGCGAAGGAATTTTCTCCCAGAACAGATTGACAGAGACCTGAGGGGAGAGGGCGAGGTTTGTCTTCCTCTGCAGTATGGGGTGTGGGTCATTTGCTAGGGTGTGTCTCTAAGCAAATATGGCTATATCTACATTATGAGCGGGGGTGTGAGCCCCCGGCTTGTGTACACACACTCGCGCGAGCTCTCGTCAAGCTAGCAGGCGTATAAACAGCAAGTGCAGCGGCGGTGCTGGGGGTATTGGCAGTGGAGTCCAAATCTGCCGGAAGCCTCTGCTGCCACTACCCCAGGTACCTTGTTATTTAAACTCGCACTAGCTGGATGAGTATATGTGTACACTGGCAGGGAAATCATCCCCTTCACTCAATAGTGTGTGTGTGCGCTACAGCCAAGCGTGTGTTTATATAGTCTAGTTACCATCTGTCAGAACTCGCTGGCAATACCCACCCATTGGCAGGCTATAAACGCCACGTACGACTTGGTCAAATAAAAGCGAAGATGTCTGCACACTCCCTCTTCCCGACTCTTGGCTTTTCCTTTCCCTTCAACCTCCCACACTGCCCGGTGCCAGCTGCCAGATCCCTTCAGTGGAGCTGGTGTGGATGCTTCTTGAAAGCTGTTACGCTCTGTCACTTTATTAGATGATAAGATACCACGTTGGCCAGTGTATCATCAAAAGGCACAAATGAAATATTATTGGCACCTCTGTATGCGTGAGCTGGTGTTTTCCGAGGATAACTGGAGCGTGTTCCAGGCCTTACATGAACCTTGAAGCAGGGATGTAGGCCAGCATTGTACCAACCCAGCGCCAAGCGTGTTTGCCACGACCTTCCCCATGTCATAGAGTTTAAGGCCAGATGGGACGACTGGATCATCTCGCCGGACCTCCTGCATAACACAGGCCATTCGGCCACCTCCACAGCAAGCCGAAAACTAGACCAAAGTATTGCAGCCCTCAGGAGACAAAACTGTTGTGTGCCACAGACACAGAACAGGAGGGACCCACTTGCCCCAGTGCCCAAGGGAAACAATAGAGACACCCTCCAGCTGATCCTAGCAAGAGACCCATGAAGAGGAAGACAAACCTCGCCCTCTCCCCCAGGTCTCTGCCAATCTGTCCTGGGAGAAAATTCCTTCGCCCCCACAGAGGGTGATCAGTTAGGCCCTGCGCCTGTGAGCACGACCAACCAGCCAAAGCACCTGCGAGAGAGAATTCTGTGGCCGGGTCTGCACTAAAAAGTTTGGCCGACTCAGCTACGTCAGTCAGGGGTGTGAAATATCCACACCCGTGAGCGACACAGAACCCCTCCCGTCGGCGGAGCGAGTGTCTAACCCTGAAGTGCTGCAGCTGTCGTGGTCCCATCTCAGAGCACTGACTACCCACCACCGTCCCACCCCCCTCCGGCAGCTGGTACTGGCTGTGTGAAAGGACCAGAGCAAGAGGCCATTCAAGGACCCATCTCTGGCTTTACACAACACCCGTTGCCTGCTGGGTCAGGACTTTTGGGGAGCTGGGGTACGCCAGAAGGAGCTGTCCTAGCCCAGTGCATGTGATCAGCAAAGCTGAGAATAATACCTGCATGTTGCATCCAAGGCTTCCTTTGCACCTCGAAAGTGATCATTTTGCCTCGAGTATCGCCACAATGAGTTGCAGCTGATGAGGATTATCCTCAGTTACAGGGCTGGGAACTGCCTCATGGAGAGGTTAGGTGACTTACCCAAGCTCACGCGGTGAGTCACTGGGAGAGCCAGAAATATAATTCAGGCGTCTTGACTTCCAGGCCCACCCCCCTGCTCTGAGCACTGGACCCCACTCCTCTCTTGGAGTTAGGAATATCACCCAGCAGTCTCGACCCCCCGTCCCCTTCCCTAGTGGCTAGACTATGCTCCCTTCTTGGAGCCAGGCCTGATTCCCAGCCCTCTCAGTGCTAACCATTAGACTCTCCTCCCTATGCTGGGAATAGAGGCCAGGAGTCCTGACTCCAGTCCCCACTCTCAGCCATTAGCCACACACAACTGCCTCTGAGCAGTAGTGCATTCAAGGCTCCCAGTAGCCGGAGACAGACCAGAGACAGGTGGCTCTGTGCGCTGCCCTCTCTGCAGGTGCCGCCACCGTAGCGTCCATTCATTGCAGCTCCCAGCCAATGGGAGCTGTGGGGGAGACGCTTGGCTTAGGAACTGGAGGGAGGACATGCCGGCTGCTTCCCAGGAGCCGCGCGGTGCAGAGGGTATCAGGGAAGCCCTGCTTCGCTGTGCCACCAATTGAACAGTCAACAGCCTGGTCAGTAGTGCTGAACGGAGCTGCCAGGATCCCTTTTCAACCTGGTGTTCCGGTTGAAAATCAGACGCTTGGTCACCCTAGGCAGGGCAGACAATGAGAGGCACAAGGCATCTTTAGTCATTGCTCCCCTGTGGGGGGTGTCCCTGCTTGCGGTCCTAAATGTGGGTGGTCCTGGTGGCGGAGGGGTTGTGGCTAAGGCAGCCAGGAGATCCACATGTCTTAGTGCCCTCAGAAGCTTGTGCAGGCAGCATGTATGGAGGGTGGACTGCAATATAAAACCAGAATCCCAGGGTGTATGGGGCAGTGGGACAACCGCCTCCTGCCCTCCCCAAGGGGCGAATTCCCCTGAGGTGAACCAGCAGGTCATGCTGGGACCTTAGTTGCTTGTTGATTCATTGCCGAGGTTGCCAGGGCCAGATCCCAGTGCTCCTGCTTTAATCAGTAGGGTTGCTGGGTGTCCAGTTTTCGACTGGAACACCTGGTCAAAAAGGGATCCTGGTGACTCCAGTCAGCGGTGCTGACTGGAGTCTTAAAGGTCCGGTTGGTGTGGGACTGGCAGGCTCCTTACCTGGCACAGTATGGCTCCCCAGAAGCAGCAACGTGTCCCCGCGACCCTAGGCAGAGGCACAGCCGGGGGCTCCACACTCGCTGCCCCCTGCCCCAAGTGCCAGCTCTGCAGCTCCCATTGGCTCAGAACCGCAGCCAACGGGAGTTGCGGGGACGGCGCCTGCAGACAGTGGGAGCATGCGGATAGTCACCTGGCCTCGCTTCCGCCTAGGAGTCAGAGGGACATGTTGCTGCTTCCGGGAGCTGCCAGTGCCATCAGTGCCACCAGTGCTGCCTGGAGCCCACACCCACTCCTGAACCCCAACCCCCTGCCCCAGACCTGAGCTCTCTCCCACACCCTCTCTCAAACCCAAACCCCTGTCCCAGCTCAGAATCCCCTCCCACACTCTGAATCCCTCGGCCCCAGCCCAGAGTCCCCTCCTGCACTCCAAACCCCTCATCCCTCACCCCACCCCAGAGCCTGCACACCCAGCTGAAGCCCTCAGCTTCCCCCCACTGCACCCCTACCCCCTGCCTCGGCCCAGAGCCCCCTCCCACACCGGTACCCCTCATTTCTGGCCGCACCCCAGAGCCCTCACGCCCTCCTGCACCCCATCTCCTGCCCCACCCAGTGGAAATGAGCAAGTGAGTGAGGGTAGGGGAGAGCGAGCAACAGAGGGAGGGGTGATGGACTGAGCAGGGGTGGGGCCTCGGGGAAGGGGCGGGGCCTCAGGGAAGGGGCAGGGCAAAAGTGTTCAGTTTTGAGCAATTAGAAGGTTAGCAACCCTACTAATCAGCCCCTGGCTCCTTCACAAGGCTACCATCCTGGTTTCAGCAGGTTCCAACAAGTGCCCCAATGTTCGGCTCTTTCTCTGGCTCCTTTCATTTTTTCAGAGGAGGAGGGTTGCTTTCACCCCTCCCAGCATCTTTCAGGGGAGGCCGGTGTGTAATTACAGACCAGGTTCTGGGAAGGAAGGCTGCGGGGGCGGGGGGGGGAGAGACAGCTGCCAAGCTCAGCGGCATTAGGAGCCTGGCATGGAGCCCATGTCTCACACTTCACTGGTTGCTCTAGAGAGCATTTCCCCTGCTTGGACAAGTGAGCAACGTGTCTCCCTTCGCTTTAGGGGGATGGAGGTGCAGAGACTCAACCCCCCACCCACCACTGTGTATAGGAATTGGATAGTGTCCCCTTTAAATAGTTGGGGAGCACTCTAGAAGGCCTCCATGTCTTCTATTGCAGAAGCCACTAGACACTTACAGAGCAGCTCCATATATATGTATCTGGCCTCATTTGCTCATCTCTAGTTAGTAAACACAGTGATTTGGGACCCAGCACTGTCCAGGTGTGTTCCTCATATACTGCCGAGAGCAAAGACACAAGATTCTGGTCCATTTGCCTGGAGGTGTCATTGTTTCATGAAGTTTCAGGTGAGAAGGGCCCATAAAGTCCTCGTCTGACCTTCTCCACCCAGACACCCCTAGATCGAGCCCAATGACTGTAGTTGAACTAGAGCATTTCAGTCCTCAGGCAGAGAACAGAACGGACTGAGGGGACCCCAAGACCACTGCAATGGCAGGGAATTGGTTAGGGGAGACATGCCCAAATGGTCCCAGCATGTGCTGCATGCCCCACACTGCAGGGCAGGGTGGAAACCCCCAAAGCGCTTGCCAATCTGACCTTGTGGAATATTGTTTTCCAACCCCAGATCTGAAGATCAGTTTGACCCTAAGTATCTAGGCAAGACTCAGCAGCCAGGCCTGTAGCGAGAGGATTCCAGGTCATCCGGTATTTGCTAGGACTCCTTTGATTTTACCCTGTTTGGGGCAGAGAGGCCTGGACTGAGCAGTGGGACAGGATCTATAAAATCATGACTTGTGTGGAGAAAGGAAATAAGAAAGGGTTATTTACTGTGGCTCACAAAACAAGAACTAGGGATCACCAAAGGAAATTAATAGGCAGCAGGTTTAAAACAAACAAAAGGAAGAATTTCTTCACACAACCTGTGGAACACTTTGCCAGAGGATGTTCTGAAGGCCAAGACTATAACAGGGTTAAAAAAAGAACTAGATAAGTTCATGGAGGACAGGTCCATCAGTGGCTGTTAGCCAGGATGGGCAGAGATGGTGTCCCTAGCCTCTGTATGCCAGAAGCTGGGAATGAGCGACAGGGGTTGGATCACTTGATGATTACCTGTTCTATTCATTCCCTCTGGGGCATTTGGCACTGGCCACTGTCAGAAGACAGGATACTGGGGTAGAAGGACCAGTGGTCTCACCCAGTATGGCCATTCTTATGTTCTTATATATATTTTGTTCTGCCTTTGTATAGCACCTGGCACAGTGGGGCCCTGATCCATGAGTGGGGTCCCTTAGGTAATCATAGAACCAGAGGGTTAGAAGGGACCACAAGAGTCATCTAGTCTAACCCCCTGCCAGGATGCAGGGTTTGTTGTGACTAAACCATCCAAGACATATGGCTATCTCTAGTCTCTTTTTGAAAACCTTCTGTGAAAGAGCTTCTATGACCTCTCTAGGTAGTTTAATCCATTGTCCTACTGTTCTGACAGTTAGGAAGTTTTTCCTGAGATTTCATCTAAATAAGGCAACACTAAGAAATGAAGAAAGTCAGAGAGCACCTTGGTGTTATAGATGGTGCCATATGTAATGCTCCCAGACTTTGGGACAAACAGGCACTCACGCAGCAGGGTGGTCTAGGGAGTCCATTATTAAGTTTGGGAATCAGGAGACTTGATTTCTAATCCCAGTTCTACCACTGCGGTTTGACCTAGGGCAAATCACTTTGTTTCTCTGGGTAGTAGGGTTGCCAACCCTCCCAGATTGGCTGGGAGCCTCCTGGAATCAAAATCGATCTCCCGGTAGCTACTGAAACCAATCTGGGAGATTTTGATAGGCCGCTAAAAGTCCAGTCGGAGGTGCAGCGGGGCTAAGGCAGGCTCCCTACCTGCCCTGGCTTTGCATGGCTCCCGGAAGCAACCGGCACATCCCCCTGGCTCCTAGGCTCAGGGGTAGAGAGGGGGAATCTCTGTGTGCTGTCCCTGCCCCAAGCGCTGACTCCGCAGCTCCCATTGGCTGGGAACCACAGCCAAAGGGAGCTGTGGGCACACCACCTGCGGGTGAGAGCAGCACGTGGACCTGTCTGTCCGCCCTTGAACCTAGGAGCCAGAGGGACATGCCGGTCACTTCCTGGAGCCGCCTGAGGTAAGCGCCGCCCAGACCCAGCACTCCCTCCCTGCCCCAGCCCTGAGCCCTGCACCCAAACTCCCTCCCAGAGCCCACACCATGAACTCCCTCACTCACCCCAACCACCTGCTCCAACCCTGAGCCCCCTCCCACACCCAAACTCCCTCCCAGAGCCCACACCATGAACTCCCTCACTCACCCCAACCCCTTGCTCCAACCCTGAGCCCCCTCCCATACCCAAACTCCCTCCCAGAGCCCACACCCTGAACCCCAGCTTGGTGAAAGTGAGTGAGGACAGGGAAGAGCAAGTGACAGAGAGATGGAGTGAGCGGCAGGGCTTTGGAGCAGAGTCTGGAGCTGGAGCCTGGAGCAGCTCCGGAGCAGTAGAGCTGCAGGTTTTTGCCTGGAGCTGGAGCGGAGCCAGAGTACAGCTCCAAAGCCTTGGTGAGTGGGGGATGGAACCTTGGAGAAGAGGTGGGGCAGGGGGTGGGGCAAGGGTGTTCAGATTTGTGTGATTAGACAGTTGGCAACCCTACTGGATACGGACTCATCACTCTGTGTCTGCAGCACCCAGCCCAATGGGGCACTGATCGCATTTGGGGCCTTCAGGTGCTCCCATAATATCCAAGTTATAAACATTGGGGCTCACACCACTCTGGAGCAGTGGTTCTCAACCAGGATTACGTGTATGCCTGGGGGTACACAGAGGTCTTCCAGGGGGTACAGCATCTCCTCTAGATATTTGCCCAGTTTTACAGCAGGCTACAGAAAAAACACTAGCAAAGTCAGTACAGACTAAAATTTCATACAGACAATGACTTGTTTACGCTGCTGTACATATTGTAAACTGACATGTAAGTACCATATTTATATTCCGATGGATTTATTTGATAATTAGATGATAAAAATGAGAAAGGAAGCAGTTTCTCAGAAATAGTGTGCTGGGACACTGTTGTATTTTAATGTCTGATTTCGTAAGCATGCACTTTTTAAATGAGATGAAACTTGCGGGTACGCAAGACAAATCCAACTCCTGAGAGGGGTACAGCCGCCTGGAAAGGCTGAGAGCCACTGCTCTAGATCAAAGAAGAATCCAACAAACGGTCCATTTGGGGTGAAGCAGGGGTTCAGGAAAGGCTAACAAGCAATAGAGGGTACCTGGGGTCACCAGCATTTTGATGGGCACTGGAAATCCTCGGCTCTAGACACAGAAGAAAACTATTTAAAAAAAAAAACATTATTAAGGTTGCAAAGTCACGCCCTCAAAAGTTAGGACATGCCATGATTAAAGGGGTCCTTGCTGAGGGAGGCTAGCCCCCAGCCGCCCCTCCCCCATGAACCTACCCCTTTCTCCCGCCCAAGCCCCCGCCTCCCTGCAGCTGCCAGCCACACACCCCTCACCTCGGTCCCAGCGCAGGGAGGGTACTGTGTGTGCCCCCCCCCCAGCCCCAGTGCCCCCAGCCCTCCCCAAGCACAGGGTGGGCAGCCCCACTGCCTCCAGCCACCCCACCCCAAATCCTGACCGCCCTAGCCCTGGTCCCAGCAGCACTGAAGAGGACCAGCCTGCCTGGGCTGGGGCCAAGGGGGAAAGGGCAAGCAGGAGGGGGCTTCGGGGAGGAGCGTGGGCAGGACCAAGTGGGGCTGTTTGGGGAGGCACAGCCTTCCCCAGCCTATCGGACGTGCCGCCCATGGGCCCATGCAACCTTAATTTCGGCTCCTCTTCCCCCATGCGTATGCATCATGAGACTGTCTTGAATCACATGATCACATATGGCTTTTTGCACTGGGCCCTGCCTTAGTCAGTGCACACGATGGACAGTGCTCCCATAGTCAATCCGTGGCTCGAGGCCTCTATTCAAACCCTGCTCAAAAAGACACAACTTGTATTTGCCTCAGGGGCTTTTCTGCGACACTCATCCCTGCAGTTTCCAAGTGGCTCACAACTATTAACAACTTTGTCTTCCCCACACCCCGTGAGCTCAGGGGATGTAAGAATGCCCATTTCACAGCTGGGGAGCCACATGGCTTCAGCCTAACGTCCAAAGATTCCACAGATTTTGAGAGACCGATTTGAGATACCTAGGACCTGGTTGTCCTAGGTAGCATCACACAGCAATTTACAGAGTCTGGCACAGCACCCTGTTGGCTGCAGAGGCAGCAGGGAGTGCCAACACTTCTGCAAACCACGCTGCAGGGTGTCAGATTGAGCACTCCAACACATGATTCGTCCTAATCTTGGCTGGTTGTCTCAGTCCCAATCTTCCCCTATAAACCAAGTCCCAGTCCTGTTCCCCCACCCCCACCCTTAGCTCCTCATCCAATATCCCCACTCCTCAGGCTCATTGTCTAAATCTCTCCATTCCCTTGACGAGCAATCTTAATAATAAGCAGCTCTACTTATATAAGAACGATGGGAAGGAGCAGCAAGGGGCTGGGTTATGGAACAGAGAAGGACTGGAGATTTCTAATTCAGTTGGCAGGAAAATCCTCTGGACTGGAATCTCTAAAAAAGCCCCGGTCTGCAACTAGCAAGAAGTAGCACCTTGCTTTGCTCCAAGACAGAAGCACCACCATGGATTCCCTCCTGGAAGAGCCCTGCGGTCGTAAATAGCCTAAGGTTTACCAATTGAGAACCACTGCGCTATAGAAATGGACATTATTCTTCTTATTCGGACCCTCTACAGCTCCCAGCTACCTCTCACTGGAAAAGTTAAAGTCCCCCAATAAATTATTTCCCATTGCTATCCCTGCATATGTTCCCGCTGAGTCACTGGAGCTTTGGCCAGACATTAGGTATCTATAATCCAGCCTCTCTGTCAGAGTAAATCTCGCTCCCTCTACGAGCACCGATAATGTCCCAGTAAATATCTCCATTTCCTGCTGTCCTGGAGGAAAGATCCAATTGGCTTTTAAATGTCAAATGTAAAGTAAAGTTTGTCATAAAAAACTCCTGTAAAAAAAAGTACTGGCATTTTGGAGATAGGGGAAATTCTCTCTTTCTCCAGCAATGCCCTTGGCTCTTCCAAACCTAATCTTCTGATTTGATTCCCCACCCCCAATTTGGCCCCAGTAAATCTCACTGTGTCACATGGGCCCCAAACTTTGCTACATCATAGATTATTAGGGATGAAAGGGACCTCAGGAGATCATCTAGTCCAACCCCTTGCTCAAAGCAGGACCAGTCCCCAAATCCCTAATTGCCCCCCTCAGGGACTGAACTCACAACCCTGGGTTTAGCAGGCCAATGCGCAAACCACTGATAGACCTCATCTGCAGGAATCTGATTGTTGCGTTTCAACATTGCCAATGCTCAGGACTTCATTGCTTGTCTTGCAACATTTGGGACTCTTCTGAAAGATCCAGTTCCTGAAGTCTGTGATTAGGTGGAAATCTCAGCTTCCATTAACAGAAAAGTAAATTTCTACTGCAGCAGGGTTGCCAAAAAAGAGCTTGAGAATGTGACGCCTAAAGGCGGCAACACCAAAAGGCAAATAGAATGAATCCAAAACTTGCTGTTTTTTAATGTCTTGTAATCTTTTAAGCTGATCTTGTGATTTTTAGGGACTCCAGCTCAGGCGTTCTGAATGCTTCAAGCTGGCAATACACAATTTTCATAGATCCCACCATATACATTCATAGATTGGAAGGAAGGACCACCACTGTGATCATCCAGTCGCGCCTCCTTGCATAACATAGGCCAGAGAGCTTCCCTGAAATGATTCCTATTTGAACTAGAGCGGATCTTTTAGATTTAAAATTTTGCAAAGCAGCAGCAGGAAGTTAGGAGGCCAAAGGGCCATTGCAAGCCAGAGGGAGTTGGGTAGCTAGACCTCTTATGCGCCTTTTAAAATCCCAACCCTAATTTACTTATAAATACTTATTTTCTTCTATTAAGTGAAAGTTTGAAGCCAAGATCCTGCTCTCAGTTCAGTTGAACCAAATCTAGAGTGATTTTGTCTAATTTAGTGGGAATTTACACTGGGGTAAATGAAGGCAGACCCTGACTCTTGAAGCATGCATGGCATTGAATACAATTTGGACCAGCTGGTTAGAGATAGGCTGAGGAGTTCAGATTAAAGGACTGACCCACAATTTGTTCAGTCTTCAAGCTGAGCTGGGTGAGGGATCAGGGGTCTTCAATCCACTTGTGCAGTGCCCAGACCACAACCACCACCCAACAGCTAGCATGTGAGGAGGTTAGTAGAACTCTAACTCATCAGGGGCTCTGCCTGCTAAGCTCCTAATTGGAGCAGACTTCCAGCCCACAGATTGGCCCGGATGCACTATTTAAACCAGAAGGAGGCACAAGAAGTTGTTTGAGTGAAGTTCTGATCTGCTGCTGTACTGGACCCTGGCTCCGGCTTGCATCTGGCATTGTTGCTAGAATCTGGTTTGACCCTTGATACTGCTATCTAGCTCTGACTTCACTCCATGCTTCCCAATTCCGGCTTGACCCTTGGCATGACTGTCTGACTCCAGGCATGACCCTCGGCTTGACTCCTGACTCTGATTCTGACTATGGCTTTGGTTCCTGGCTTCTGACCACAGCTCTGACAGGAGAAAACACAAAAGGGTTTGTTTGAAAATGGGTGACGTGGGGCTGGCATCACGGGGTGGGAGGTGGGAGCTGAGATCTTGCCAGCGAACGAGAGATGATAGGGAAGGTGGGGATTGGCCAGGAAGGTCCTTGAAAGAATAAGCCAGCAGCGTGTGCTCGATGCAGTGCAGAAGGGGGAGCCAGTGGTAGGATGCAAAGAGAGGGTCGGTGTGGTCCAAGAAATGGACTAGGAAAATGATCTTTGTAGCAGCAGGCTGAACGGACAAGAGTGGAGCAAGATTGCATTTGTCAAGGCCAGAGAACAGGCTGTTGCAGTGACTGGGATCTGAGCAGATGAGATCCTAGGCAAGAGTTTTTAGCTGTGTGGATAGGATAGGAAAGTCTGTTCCTTAGAGACGTAATGAAGGAGGAATGGACAAGATTCTTCTAGCATTTGTTTCAGGCCACCACTACCAGAAGCCTCAAACCCTCTTCCCCACTCCAGTCTCCCCAATAACCACCCCCCCCCTTGTAAAATGTAGGGAGATGGCTGTAAGATCTCTAGGGAGCTGAGGCCACATGTCCCATTTAGAAAGCTCACAGGGCCCGATTCGAATACCCGGTGGCAGTCCAGGTCTTCGGCGGCACTTCGGTGGCAGGAGGGTCCTTCACAAGCTTCAAGTCTTCCGCGGCACTGAAGGACCACCCGCCACCGAGATGCCACCAAAGACCAGGAGCGAGTGAAAGACCCCACCACCACTGAAGTGCCACTGAAGACCTGGACCACCGCCAGGTATGTAAAAAAAATTTAAAAATTTAAAAGGCGCGGGGCCCTCTTAGGCACGCGGTCTGATTTGGGTGAATCAGCCTAAAGCCAGCCATGGTGCAGGCCACTTACCGGATGAGGGACTCTTCCCTGGGAAGCAGCGACTCTGAAAAAGATTTGGGGGTGGTGGTTGATATTCAGCTGAACATGAGTGTCCAGTGTGACACTGTGGCCAAAAAAGCTAATGTGATCTTGGGATACATAAACAGGGGAATTCCGAGTGGGAACAGAGAGGTTGTTTTACCCCTGTGTTTGGCAGTAGTGTGACCGCTACTGGAAAATTGTGTCCAGTTCAGGTGCCAATAATTCAAGATGGAAGTTGATAAATTGGAGAGGGTTCAGAGAAGAGCCACGAGAGTGATTAAAGGATTGGAAAACCTGCCTTATTGTGATAAGCTAAATGAATTGAGCTCCTTGAGTCTAACAAAGAGAAGGTTAAGGGGTGACTTAATCACAGTCTTTAAGTACCTACATGGAGAACAACTAGTTGATAACAAATTTATTTGGGCATAAGCTTTCGTGGGCTAGAACCCACTTCATCAGATGTATGAAGTGGGTTCTAGCCCACGAAAGTTTATGCCCAAATAAATTTGTTAATCTCTAAGGTGCTACAAGGACGCCTCGTTTTATTTACTGATTCAGACTAACATGGCTATCACTGAAACCTATTTGATAACAGGCTCTTCAGTCTAGCAGACAAAGGTCTAACATTATCATTATAAATTGAAGCTGGAATTAATGCAGCATTTTTACCAGTGACTGTAACTAACCATCAGAACAGTTTACCAAGGATAGTGGTGGATTCTCTATAACTGGTCATTTTAAATCAGGACTGGATGTTGTTTCTAAACAATCTGGGGACGTTCTCTGGCTGGTTATACAGGAACTCGATCTAGATGATCACAATCATCTGTTCTGGCTTTAAAATCTATCAGTCTGGAAATCCAGGGAGAACAGCCTCAGAGGACAGACCAAGGGCAGGTAGAGGTATGCTGAGATAAAGAGCAAGGGAGAGAGATGGAGCAAGCAGCCAATCAGCACAGGAAAGAGAATGCAGAGTATTTTCACTGGTTTACTAGAGAGCCCAAGGGAGTTAGATGCCCCAATCCTGTTCAACTCCATCGAGATTTAGTTATCTAATTCCATTAGGCTCCTAGTCTTAAGCACATGCTTAACTTTCAGCATGTAAATTCTACTGAAGCCAACTTACCTGCTTCTCTGGACTGGGGCTGGATTCCTTAGTGCCTTGCTGGATCACTCTCCAAGGAATAGCAGAGCTGAGGAATAGAACCCAGGAGTCCTGGTGCCCAGCCCCGCTACATAACACTGCCTCATTGTCACACAATGGCAAAAGGGAAGAATGGAGCCCAAGGTTATCTAGTTCCCGGTGAAAACCTCATTGTAAATGTTTCAGTCCCTCTGTGCAAGACTCACTCAACAAGCAGCAGTTTGATATCGTCATGAAAAAATGTTCTTCTCCTCAGCAATAAACTTTCTACAAAGAAACTGTATCGAGGTCTCCAGGGCCCTGACCTCAAAGTGAATACAAATAAATATAGGAATTAAAGGACATGAGAAAATATGCCCAGGCTGGGATTGGAAAATGTTGCTTTTCTCCACAGTGTTTTAACTCACAGCAGTTTCCCCCACCCCAGTACACACACACACACACGTACGTACGTAGGGGGCCAGCTCTTCAAGTGCCCAGTGCTAGCATTGGTCGAAAAAAGCCAGTTATTTTTTTGCAAGAAAACGAAAACCAAATTGTTTTTCTTTCCTATGAAAATGTTTTCGTGCTTTTTAAACAAGAAACTGAAGAGCAAAAACTTTTTGTTCTGTTTTTTTCCAGTCCACTTTTGGTTTTAAAAAAATCAGCTTTGCTGCATTTTGGAAAAACCCAAAACTGCAAAAAATGACCAGATTTTTTTTTCCTGGAAAATTAGTTTATTTTCAGTTTGATCCAAAAAGTTCTTTCATTGAAATTATTTTTCAGCTAAAAGAATTCAGCTAGTTCTACTGAGCACTCGCAACTGGGCCCAGACTTTCAAAAGTTCTTTGGGGCAGGGTCCATTTTGGTGTTCTGCGTTTGTACTGTACCTAGCACCATGGGGTCTGGGCCCATACTTGATGCTTCTAGGCATTGCCACAGTGCAGAGAGGCAGTGTGGTCTAGTGGAGAGGGCACAGCACTGGGGCTCATTAGCCTGCTGGGTCACCTGACGACAAGCCACATCCCTTCTTTCTGCCTCAGTTTCCCCATCTGTAAAATAGGGATTGTGACATTATTGACATGAACTGTGAATGTCTAAATCATTGTTGCAACCAGGATCCTATGGTTCCACCAGGTCTTATATAGAGGAGATCAAGTAGGTGTCTATGGAAAGGTTGTAGTTTGCTGGTTATGATTATGCTATCTGTATGTACATATCATTTTTGTATTTGAAGTTATGAATATTGGCTAAGTCGTTGTGTCTCAATGTGTTTGAGTCTAAGTAGCCTCCGGGAAGCATTTGGTCAGCTTCTTGAGAAAGGGCTATTCTCAGTAAGCAGGGGCGGCCCGTCTATATAGGCGAACTAGGAGGTCGCTTAGGGTGCCAAGTTAAATGGGGCGCCAAATTTGAGTAAAAAAATCAAATTTAAAGGAAATTAAATGAAAAATATAAAAAAGAACAAATAAAATAACAAAGATGTTATTATTTCAATTCCCATGCACATACGGAGGGAATATGAATTGTAATTAATTTCTCCACATTTCTGAGAATTTATTAATATGTCAAATCTTTTATTTACTGCAAAAATAAATAATATTTTAGTGATTTTTTTTTTCAATTTGCGACAGAGGGTAAAGATAACCCACTCCACAATTTTATAAGCAGTAACTCAGTCCCAATGAAACACATCCGCCAGCGGCAAGAGCTGCAATGCCAGTGGTACCTAACTCGAATATCAGGCTTGGAAGGGACCTCAGGAGGTCATCTAGCCAAAGCCCCTGCTCAAAGCAGGACCAATCCCCAGACAGATTTTTGCCCTAGATCCCTAAATGGCCCCCTCAAGGATTGAACTGTGCTCCCGACTGCAAGCATTATAGCCTTAAGGATGGCTGACATGCCACCTAGTCGGCGATTTAAACCACACTGCAGTCATCCCAACCTATCTTTTCACTGCTTAAGAGTTCAGTGATTAGTAGCATACACTCACTTACCTATTAAAACGCCGTTTACACAGAAACAAAGACCTTTTTTGATGTTATAACCCGACACTGGTTGTTTGAAAAGTAATCCTCTTCCTCACAGTTACCCACCTGGAGTGTGACGTGATTGCTTTCATAGTCTATTAAGCATTAACGCTGTTACTTTGAACATACATTCTGCTATTCAAAAACTGCAGCAAACTAAAAATATTCTGGAGGAAATCAGAAGTGATGAAGGGTTCGAAAGAACATTGGTAGATTCTCTCAAGCTTGCTGAAGAAATAAACTTTCCAACCGAATTTGAACCAAGCCAGTTCACATTCAGCAAAAAAACCCAGCAGTTTTCATATGAAGGACGAGACACACTCATTTAGAACGCAAAACAATGGTTCAAAGTTAATTTCTACTTCGCAGTCCTTGATACTGCTATTCACTCTGTTGACGAAAGATTTCAACAGATGCAGCAGCGAGAATCAGTATTTGGCTTTTGTAGGAAGACAACGACTCACCCCTGCGCTGCCTCCTGCTGGCCGTCCAGGGAATTAGCTCACCAGCCTCCAAAGCGCCCTCTGCAGGCTGGTGTCTTGCCTTGCCGCTGGCCCTGGTGTCTCTCCCGGACCCTGGTGCCCCTTCTCTTGGGGTTCTGCCCCCTGAAGTACCCCACAGTCTTGCTGGCTCTCCCCTCCCCGGGGAATCCCCAACCCCCTATTCCCACCTCACCCTCAGTCTTGGGCTACTGCCAGTCACCATCTAGCCCCCGCTTACTGAGGCGGACTGCAGTATAATTGCCACTCATCATTGGCAAGGAGGGTTTGGACCTGCTGCCTCTGCCTAGCCTTAGGCTGCCCCGTTGCAACTCCAGTACCTTTTCTGGCTCCCCAGCTCCTCTGGCCTTCCCCCAGTCCTGCTCCACTCTAGGCACTCTGCTCAGATCCAGCAGCCAGGCCCATCCCTCTCAACATCTGGAGAGAGACTATCCTTTGGCTTCTGGCGGACAGCCCTCTTATAAGGGCCAGCTGGGCCCTCATTAAACCAGCCACAGCTGTGGTCGGCTACCCACTCACAGGGCCGGTGCAACCATTTAGGCCAACTAGGTGGTTGCCTGGGGCGCCAAAAAGTGGCGCCGCCCAAAAAATTTTTAAATGGTTGCAGCTGCTGCTGCTGGAGGGGCTGAGCCGCCAGCAGCCCAAGGTGTCCCCCGGGTTAGGGCGCCGCCGGTCAGCACGCCCCCGGGGTCAGCGCACCGCCGCCGCAGCCCAGCAGCCCAGGGCGCCCAACCGCCCCGGGGTCAGGACCGCGGCTCCGCTGGACCTGCCGCAGGCATGCCTGCGGCAGCTCCGCTGGAGCCACGAGACCTGCGTGGGGGGCGGCGAAATGTCCCGGCGCCTAGGGCGCCAGAAACCCTAGCGCCGGTCCTGCCCACTCAGCTTCCCCAGCCGTTCTTAATCTCTCTTACCCTGCTGCAGCCCTCTCCAGGGCTGCTTTCACCTTTCCAGGGCCAGAGCAGGTGACCACCCTGCTACAGCTTTCTATATGATATCCACAGCTTGCAAAAGAAAACAGCAAAACAGATAAGAGAATTTTGTATAAAACTGGAGTCGGCATTGACTCATGAAAATTCAAACGACATTGATGCTACAGATTTGTGCAGTGAGCTTCAGGCTTTTTCAAGATGACTTAAGAAATGTTCCACTCTCAAAGAAGTCCTGAAGTTTGTTTGTGAAAATAAACTCACAGGCAGCTTTCCAAAGATTTTTATAGCTCTATGCATTCTTTTAATTTTGCCAGTTTCCGTAGCTAGTGGGGAATGTACCTTCTCAAAGTTAAAATTGATAAAAACATATCTGCATTCAACAGTGGTGCAAGAGAGACTCGTTGGACTTGCCTCAATGTCAGTAGAGCATGAAATAGCTGGAAAACTGGATCTAAAAGAACTAGTGACTGAATTTTCCAAACTTAAAGCAAGAAAAGTCACGTTTGAAGAGCACAGAGTGTTTTTTATTTGGAGTGTTTTGTAAATACAGGTTAAAGTTCACTGGAGAGTTTTCTTATTTCTTTCTATATTGGATGTGGTGGTAATGGCAGTTAAAGCAGGATAGCGTAATGGATTATTTTGGATTTGTAATAATAAAAATTCTAATTAACATTTTTAATGCATTTTTATTTGAAATCAGACTGAAATATCATCCAGCTGTCATATATAAATCTATCCAGAAAATTTTGTGTCTCCGTTTTATCTTTGGTTGGACAGATGGATGGATGGACAAACTGAATAATTAAGCTTCTGTTTAAAAAAATACTTAAAATACTTCAAAAGGAAAAAAAGGGCAACACGTTTCCCAGTTTACCAAAAACTTCAGCCTAGGGGCTTGGGAGTGAGGGCGCCGATTGCATGGTTCGCCTAGGGTGCCAGTTGCTGGCAGCTAGTCTAGGGTTGGCCCTGTCAGTAAGTGCCCAATCAAGGAACACCTAACTGAAAATGGACTTCAGCTGGCTTAAGAGATGGCCTCTCCACCCCAAAAAGATTCCTGAAAGAAACTGGAAGAAAGAACGGTAACTATGGGGGTGTAAGTGATTGGTGGACCCAGACTAGGAGGGAGTCCAGTCTGTGAAAGAAGCTTATTGGAACATCTCTGAGGGTGAGATTTACCTGCATTCAGTTTCCTACTGTATTAGGCTTAGATTTGCGTGTATTTGTTTTATTTTGCTTGGTAACTTACTTTGTTCTGTCTGTTATTACTTGTTACCACTTAAATCCTACTTTTTACACTTAATAAAATCACTTTTGCTTATTATTGAACCCAGAGTTAGTGACTAATACTTGGGGGAGCAAACAGCTGTGCATATCTCTCTAGCAGTGTTATAAAGGTGAACAATTTATGATTTTACTCTGTATAAGCTTTGTATAAGCTTTATACAGAGTAAAACAGATATATTTGGGATTTGGATCCCATTAGGAATTGGGTACCTGGGTTCTGGAGACAGGAATACCTGCTAACTGGTTTTCAGTTAAAGCCTGCAGCTTTGGGGAACGTGGTTCAGACCTGGGTCTGCGTTTGTAGCAGGCTAGCGTGTCTGGCTCAACAAGACAGGGTACTGAAGTCCCAAGCTGGCAGGGAAAACGGGCTCAGAAGTAGTCTCAGCACATCAGGTGGCAGTCCCAAGGGGGTCTCTGTGACCCAGCCCATCACAGGGATAATGATGTAAAGCAGGTGAGTTGTCCCATTGTAAAGTGCTCTGCCATCTACTGATTGAAAAACACTATAAGAGGATTATTATCATTAATGAATAAGTATGAATAATAATAAGTTAGGCAGCTAAATAAGGGCCCGCTTTTCAAAAGAGCTCAGTCAGCACGCAATGTGCATGCAATATGCATCTGACATGCTGAGCTATTTTGAATCTAGTCACTTTGTTTAGGTGCCTCAGTGGGTGCTGAATTCTGTTGAAATTCTAGCCCGTCTAGACTTACGTGTAAACTGCAGCGGTTGGTCTTACACTGTTCTACAGTGCCAATCTGAATAGGGCTAGGGAAGTGAAAGCTGTTTAATCTGCTGGCTGATTGCAGTCCATATGCAACGAGATGGCATGAGCATGTGGCTGCACTGTAAAAAATAAACCCACCTCTGCTGTTAGAGAGACAAAGTGGGGGAGACACAGCAACGAGACTGCATACCGCTGTAATTGGTAGCCTGACCAGAAATGCCCAGGACTGAATGGGCATCAGAGACCAACCTCTCCTCAGGCCATGGGAGAGTCATGCTGGCATGAGGAATGTTTCCATTGCTGCTGCCAGTCTGAGCACCTTTCACCAGCCCAACATCCACACCCCAAGTAAAGCCCCTAGGTGCCAACTGGCATGTGTGGGCATCATGCCAGATCTCTGTTGTCCAGATATAGGAGTGGATCACCTGGGTTTGGGAACCTGCAAACCCCAGTCCAGGTTCAACCCAGTAGGTGGCTTTCCAGATGGCAGGTCCATCAAAGAGGGGTTGTGCCTTCCATTGTGCCCAGCACATTCAATGCTAGTGGAACATACAGAATGGCCATCAATAAAGTTGTCCAGGAAGCAATGGGAGCCGTGCCTACTTGGAGACCAAGGCAATCCCAGCTCAGCCGGAAAGCACTTTTAGCACGTTACAGTAGCCATCGTGACTAGCATAAACACCCAGCTCTTATCTAGCATTTTTATCAGTAGATCTCCATGCTCTTTATAAAGGAGATCGTTGTCATTATCCCCTTTTACAGATGGGAAAACTGAGGCACTGGGCAGAGAAGTGAGTTACTCAACAGGCCAGGGGCTGAGCCAGAACTAGAACTCAGCTTTTCTGAATCCCCCGCCCCTGTGCTCTATCCACTAGGCCGTGCTTGAAGTGGGAACTATTGGTCCATTGGAAGTCCTTTCTGGGTGAACCCCCTTACTGTCCCATTCCAGTCCCAGTGACATGGGTGGGTTTCATGCTGCGTAGTGGGGACAGGTAGGAAGGAGACATGAATGGTTGGGTCCCATACTGACACCTTACTTGGCATTTACCCAGCCCTGACTCCAGTGCTCCTCCATAGGGTTCAATGACAATTAATAATCTCAGTGGGCATTTGCCCAGCTACACACTAAGCACCAGTTTTTCAAGGTCTCTGCTCCTCAGAGTCACGGCCAGGTTTTCAAAAGTGCTCAGCTCCCCGTGGCTTCCACTGAGACACACAAGGGCAGATTTTCACAAGAGCTTAGCTGCTGAACGTCAGTAATAACCCCCACCCCACCACCCCTGACTTCACTGGCAGTTGAGGGTGCTCCATATGTTGCAGAACTGGGCTGAGAGGTACGACTTCAGGAACTGGCCGGGTGCTGAATCTGAGCCCTAAAGACCTGCCTCTAGGTCTGTCTCCATCACATACCAAGCAGAAAGCCACAATGCTGGTGCACCATCAGCAGCCCTTTCTGTGTCTGATTAATCTCTGGATATGTCTATACTCCACAGGAAGGTGTTTAACTGCAGCACAGGGGGACAAGGGGAGCTAGTATGGGTAATGACAGTAGTGTAGACGTCATGGCACAGTCTAGCAACCTGAATATGTACCCAGATTCCCGGTGAGCTGGGATTTGAGCTGCTAGCCTGTTCTAAAGTTCCTGCCACCAAATCTGCACTACCATTAGGCTTGGAAGGATTCGATTTTTCTCTGTCAACAATGTCGTTAAACATCAATTTTGCCACACGCAGACAAACCAACGAAAACATATTTTCATGGATAACAACTGAAATGTAGAGAGAAGCAAAGCAAAAACGCGGCTTGAGATCTGAGGAGAGTTTGATTTAAGGCTATTTACTTGGTACATTTTGAAAGCAATGCTGAGAATTTGTGCTTTAATGGTTTATACAGCTGAAACAGTTTGAATCTCAACATCTACTGTCATTCAATAATGATTGTCTGACACTGATTCCCCACCATCATTTCCCATAACTGCAAAAACTTAAATCGGTAAAAATAGGAGTAAAAAGCTTCAGTTTAATCATCTATTGGAATTATACAAATATCAAAATCTAATTCTGCCAGCGCTAACTACTGCGGTTACCTGCACTAGCTAGATTAACACTAGCATGGGTCTGCCTCGCCGCGCTACCAACACTCCTCCACTTGCAGTGTAGAGATACCCTCGGACAGCACCCAGGAAGACTCCAAGCAGCACAGAAAACCAGATAGACCCACACAGTCCATCTGTGCCCAGCAGCTGCAATACACCCGAGTCACAGCTCATTTCTATCACAAGGGTTGCTATGGATCCAAATGCCCCTAAACATGAGGGAAATTCTGATCCAGTTTGGCATCTGTACTTTGGCACTTGGTCCTGGTCCACACCGGAGCCTATTTATCTAAGGTACTTCTATGGGGCCCCCCTCCATTTCTGTGTATCTAAGATCCCCACAAGCTTTACCCTATTTATCCTCAGCCCCCAGCCCTCTATGAGGCAGGGCGGTGATATTATCACCTGTGTACAACGCTATTTAGATGCATTTTTTAGGCACCTAAATACCTTTCTACGCCTGGCCCTTGCGCCTGATTGACGGTACAAAGAAAGAGTATTATGGGATGGAGCCAAGGGAATTGTGGGAACTTGATCCCAGGCACCCGCGATTCTCTGGGTGAAGTAGTGCCATCCCACAACGTGCTTCCAAACTAGCCCGGAAAGCAGCACGCCGGACAGATGCCAACGCACAGTGCTGCACATCTGCTGCTGACACAATCCCTCGCAGTCAGGAAGCAAGACATCAGCAAAGGCATCCAACTGTGCACTGGCGTTAGCAACATATATGCGCGGGACACCGCGACTCGAAAACCTTGCTGCTGTAGCTATCACATAGGAAGGGAAGGCTGATCCCATGATTGGGGTGCTAGCCTAGAACTTGGGAGACCGAGGTGCTGTTCCCTGCTCTGACTCAAACTCTGTGTGTGATCTTGGCAAGTCATTTAGCTTCTTGGCTGAAGCCCCAAGTCCCGGCAGGTGCCTCCTGTTGGGCAGAAGCCCCAAACCCCGGCAGGCGGGCCCCAGCTCTTGAATTTCTGAAGATTGTCCTATGCAGCTCGAAGAGTCAGCTAGTTTGGCCATTCCAGCTCGAGGGGATTCTTTAGCCAGGCTATTGGACACAGACGGATCCGGTGGTTCTTTAGCCCCTTGGGCTTGGGCATCTTCCCATGGTCATAAAGGAGGTCAACGCCTGAGCAAGGAATTGAGCCCAAATGCCAGACTAGACCCCTACCCACTAGACCAACCAATCTCTGGAGTCGCAGCCACCCCAAATTCCAAACCAGGTCTGAACATTGCAAAGTGCATCCCACTCTGTTCCCAGCATTTTTGGTTCATTTTGCTTCATTTTCTATTTTCGTTTCCAACCAGGTCAGGACAAGCCGCCACATAAATCCAGATTACAGTGTCCACCCTGCAATTTTTCCTGAGTGGTGCGGGGAGCGTTCTCTGCTGACTGCTGGCATTTTCTACATCTTTCAGGGAATCTCCTGGCCATTACTGGTCTGAGAAACGGGGGAAAAAACTCCCCCTTGCACTTAATTTCACAATTACTAATTCCCCTTCATTTGAATGAGTCACATGACGCAATCCTGTTTTGGTTATTCTGAATCATGTTGTTTCATGTACTAATTAAGCAATAAGACACAACAGGGCATGGATTTATTGCCCAGTATTTCACGCTGAGGTGTGTTTTCACACTACTTGGGTGTGAGTGATTACACAATCATTCAAACCCCACTGGCTCGGGGTAGCAACTTTCAGACTTTTAACTTTTGGGGAATTTTACAATTTTAGTTTTAAAAAATTCAAGGAAGATCCCAACCAGAACGGTGGGCCCATCTGGAAGCAAGATCCAACAACTAACTGATTTTTAAATGATACCTTACACAGCACTTTCCATTAGTAGATCTCAAAGTGTTTTACAAAGGAGGGCACTAGCATGATCCCCATTTACACATGTGGAAACTGAGGCACAGAGAGGGGAAATGACCTGTCTAAAGTCAGCCATGGCAGATCTGGAAAATCGAACTGAGGTCTACTGAGTTCCAGTCCAGTGCACCATCAATGAGGCAGTACTCTGTGAAGGTCTTAGTAAAATGATTGGCCCCCAATTCACAGTTACACTAAGGCCTTGTCCATACTAGAAGGTTGTATTGTTTTAACTATACCGGTATACTTAAAGCAATACAATCCCTGTAGTGTGGACATGGGCAGTTATATCTGTACAAGAATCCCCATGTAAAAGGTGGACTAAGCGATACTGACTGTAGTATCTGAGCATGTCACAGTCTTTTCCATATTTACCCTCACATCCCCGCTGTAAGGTACGGCAGCACTATTGTCCCCATTTTACAGATGGGGAACTGAGGCAGACAGGCCAGGCCAGATCCGCCATGGTATTTAGGTGCCTAACTCCCACTGAAATACCTTTGAGGATCTGGCCCTCAATGACTTGCCCCTGGTCACACAGGGTGGCTGTGGCAGGGAACTGTCCGACGATTTCCTAAGTCCTAGGCTACCGCTCTAACACTGCTCCCTTCACCTTGACATGTGTAAAACTGTATCCACACGAGGGGTTGTACCGATGTAGCTGTATCAGTTACAGAAAATCACCCCCCTAACTGACACAGTCGCAGAAGTACCAAAATCCGTATGTAGAGCAGCTCTAAGGCCCCCGTGCATCAGGGACCTGCGCATGATGTAGCTGTCATTCCAGCCCACACGACGGTCCTTTACCAGCATGATGTAATGGGGCTACAGGGTAAACTGGCGACAAACCATTGCCTCTAGCTGCAGAGACAAAACCTGACCAATGGTTTCTCTGGTCTCATTTTTTTATCTATATCATTTAAGGGATAAATCGATAATGAAATAATAATAATTGCCAAGTGATCTTTTTATAGCACCTTTCACTCTAACTAATCCCAAAGTGGTACAGTAGCTACCTATGCACTATCACATCACATGCAACTGAAATGCAGCTGCCTCTGGGCTGGAACGTAGTAGCTGTTTCTATCTAGCTATCTCCATACATCCCTCTCTTTCGACCGATAACTCTTCTGCCAGAAGTTGTCAGCCTGACTCAATTATCTAGGGATTCCTTCTGAAAACTTAAACAACATTGGCAAAGAGTTCAGTGGCACCTTATAGCTAACAAAGGTATTGGAGCATGAGCTTTTGTCGGACCCAGTGGGTATTCACCCACGAAAGCTTATGCTCCAATACGTTTGTAAGTCTATAAGGTGCCACAGGACTCTTTGCCGCTTTTACAGATCCAGACTAACACGGCTACCCCTCTGATATTTAAATAACACTGGCTCTTTCCCTACACCGAAACCCAGAACCCAGGGAAACTATATATGCCTCTCTGGTAGGTTGACCAGATAGCAACTGTGAAAAAACAGGACAGGGGGTGGGGGATAATAGGCCCCTATATAAGAAAAAGTCCCCAAAAAAGGGACTGTCCCTATAAAAATATGACATCTGGTCACCCTACACTCTGGGGAGCCCTTGACAGGTCATGCTCACAAGCACTGGGTTTAAAACAAAGGGAACTTTATTGGAGGGGGAAAGAGGGTACAATAGAAAAAACTTGAGAAAGCCAACAATTAATAAATTAAAAATATTAGGTAAATCTCCCACAAAGGGAGTCTATGTAATAGCGCCAACCTCAGTCCTCCTGTCACCACTATAAGCGGCTAATACATTTTAGCAACTTCCCTTCTTCCCATTCCCACTTGGTTGTCCAGGGTTGGTTCAATGCAAGGATTCAGGCAAGTCTGTGCTGCCTGAGCCTGACTTCTACCACCTGCCCCAGCTGAAGAAATTTCATCTTGAATTGCTGGGTAGGGAGGCCCACGCCAAGTCCCTAATGTAGGCTGCTGCTTTCTGCAACTTCAGCCCCAGACACCACCTCAGAAGTATCACTGTCATAAACAGATAGTTATGGTTAATGCCTCTTTTACCTGTAAAGGGTTAAGAACCTCAGTAAACCTGGCTGACACCTGACCAGAGGACCAATAAGGGGACAAGATACTTTCACATCTTGGTGAGGGGGGAAGTCTTTTGTTTGTGCTCTTTGTTTTGGAGGTTGTTTGCTCTTGGGACTAAGAGGAACCAGACGTCAATCCAGGCTCTCCAAATCTTTCTGAATCAATCTCGCATGTTTCAAACTTGTAAGTACCAGCCAGGCAAGGCGTGTTAGTCTTATTTTTGTTTTCTCAACTTGTAAATGTTCCTTTTTGCTGAGAAGATTTTACCTCTGTTTGCTGTAACTTTGAACCTAAGGCTAGAGGGGGTTCCTCTTGGCTATATGAATCTGATTACCCTGTAAAGTATTTTCCATCCTGATTTTACAGAGATGATTTTTACCTTTCTTTCTTTAATTAAAAGCTTTCTTTTTAAGAACCTGATTGATTTTTCCTTGTTTTAAGATCCAAGGGGATTGGATCTGGACTCACCAGGAACTGGTGGGGGAAAGGAGGGGGGGATGGTTAAATTCTCCTTGTGTTAAGATCCAAGGGGTTGGATCGGTGTTCACCAGGAACTTGGTGAAAAAGCCTCTCAAGGCTGCCCAGGGAGTGGAAGGTTTTGGGGGGACAGGAAGTGTTCCAGACACTGAAATTTCTGGATGGTGGCAGTGTTACCAGATCTAAGCTAGTAATTAAGCTTAGAAGTGTCCATGCAGGTCCCCACATCTGTACCCTAAAGTTCAGAGTGGGGGAGGAACCTTGACAATCACGTTCCTCAAAACCATCTCATCTCAGCTCTTGGAAGTTCCACTGTACTTGCTCTTCAACAAAGATCAGTGATATGTAGGAGTTTTAACAGAGCCCTTACTACCACAAATGTATTTCCTACAAAGAAATCAAGCCCCTTTCTCCCTGCCCAGGTTCCTTTACCTAGCTCTGCCAGTGTGGTGGATCAGCTGCCCCACACAGATAGATGGAGAGTTAAAGCAGCCCTCAAGGAGGCTATGCGAAACCCAACCAATGGGAGGAGAGCCAATTATCAGAAGGTTTGTTGGAGCAGCCAATCAGGAACAGGGAAGGTCATATAAAAAGGGGTGCTCAAGAGAGCAGGTGCAGTCTCTCTCTGGAATGCAAAGGAGAAGGACTAGCTGCCTCAGAGGAGTATCTTAGCTAGAGCAGTGCTGGGTAGAGTTAGGGGAGCAATAGGGAGCTCTAGATTGAGGCACCTGATACAAAGCGTCAGGAAGGCTCTAGGGCTATGGGGAAGTGGCCCAGGGAAATAGGCAGCAGAAGTTGGAGAAGTGGCAGCCTCTGGCTATGGTTTCCCTGGATCAGGGCCTGGTGTGGTGGGCCTGGGCACCCCAACTTGCCACAGAGGGGGTAGCTAGTATTCAGACTGCAGTTTACCCCTTGAGATGGGGACTAGCCCAAAGGCTGCAATAGGCTACAAGGCAAGTGAATGAACTAGACAATTGGTTCTCCCCAGAAGGGGGAAGAAAGCAGAGTGGGGCACAACCAGAGAGCTGTGCGTAGAAGGAGGTGATGCAGGTCTTAGAGGTGGAGCACAAGTGATGACAGTGAGACACCACTAGAGGGAAGGGGCATAGGCAACCAAAAAGGAGGGATAGCTCAGTGGTTTCAGTATTAGCCTGCTAAACCCAGGGTTGTGAGTTCAATCCTTGAGGGGGCCATTTAGGGATCTGGGGCAGAATCAGTACTTCGACCTGCTAGTGAAGGCAGGGGGCTGGACTCAATCCCCCTTCCAGTTCTAGGGAAGAGGTATATCTCCATTATTAAAAGCTAATTCCCAGAAGGAGGTAGTGAGTCCTGCCCTGTCCCAGCCAGTCTGTGAGTGTGGTCAGGTTGACCCCTCATCCCAGACATGTTCACTGTAACTCTCTTGTCCTTTAACATCTCCACAGGGATGCTAGCATTTTATTACCCCCCAAACTGAAAATTTAACTGCATTTTAACCAAAATGTCCCACCCTGTTACATAACTAGTCTGTGATGGGATGGGATCTGAGTTACTACAGAGAATTCTTTCCTGAGTACTGGCTGGTGAGTCTTGCCCACATGCTCAGGGTTTAGCTGATCACCATATTTGGGGTTGGGAAGGAATTTTCCTCCAGGGCAGATTGGCAGAGGCCCTGGAGGTTTTTCACCTTCCTCTGCAGCATGGGGCACTGGTCACTTGCTGGAGGATTCTCTGCACCTTGAGGTCTTTAAACCACAATTTGAGGACTTCAGTAACTCAGACATAGGTTAGGGGTTTGTTACAGGAGTAGGTGGGTGAGATTCTGTGGCCTGCATTGTGCTGGAGGTCAGACTAGATGATCGTAATGGTCCCTTCTGACCTTAAAGTCTATGAGTCTATAACTGAAATGCAAATGAGGCCTGACCCCTTCAGTCATTTTCCCCTGGCTCACCAACAGATGGCAGCAGCATCTGTGCCATCCTTTTGCCATGGTCCCTGTATGGGGGCTAGTATATTGGAGGAATAGACACAAAGTGGGGTGTAGTTGGCAGCTGGTCCCACCACACACAGGCTGTGCTGATGCAGAGGGCTCACAGGCATTCAGGGAACTGATCCCTTAGGATATGTCTACACTGCAATGGAAGACCCACAGCTGGAGGGAGGATCTCAGAGCCTAGCCCTGTGGTCAGCTGACCTGGGCTCTGAGACTCTGTGCTGTGGGCTTTTTACTGCAGTGTAGGGACACCCTTAGAGACCACTGATACATTTTATTAACCCCAGACAGGTCTCCAAGGACCAAGAGCACGAACCCCTGAGACGCTAACTCCCAGAAACTGGGCAGCACAGCTCTGTCTGCTGACAAATCCAGACTCACAAAACAAACACGAATGTGGTCTAGAACATTTCTTGCAACAGTGACATTGGCTTCTCCCCCTGCCCCCTCTCACTCATACACACCCCTTGAATCTCTCTTTGGACTTCCCACAACTACTATATACAAAGTCCTCATCCTCACCCACGGGGCCTTACCTAATCCTGCCTCAGCAGGGAGAAAAATTGGGGGCTGAGGGGCAAAGAATAGCACAGAGATGATGTGGAAATGGGATCACAGTGTCTGCTCTGACAGCTGGCCACAGCGTAACCCTCCCCGCAGCATTAGATGATATAACAAACACACCAGACACATAAATAGAAGAGAGAGAGAATCCCACACCCAGGGCATATTCTAACAGGCCCAGAAAACACGTTCAGTTTCTCCTCCTAGAAGCTGCACCTTGAGTCCACGCACAGACCCATTTCCTGGATCTTCCTCGGTCCATGTTCCAGCTGAATGAGGTTTTTCAGACTACTCATTTATTTTCTCTGAACATTTCAGTGTCAGCTAACCCAAAACGATTCAGGGTTTTGACACAAATTTGCTGAATAGTTTCAGACACGCCCCCCCCCAAATAATAATTTGGGGCCAAGGAAGCCCTCCTGTGTACTATTAGCCTGGGGTGAGTACACTTGTCTAGGAGGTAGGAGCTCCATGTTTGGTTCCTCCTCTGCCGCCTGTGAAGAAGGGATTTGAGTCTCCCGTGTTAGAGGAGCATGCCCTAACCACGGAACAGATGATAGTCTAGTGCGGGAATCTCTCCTGTTGAAGTTGTCGCACTCTGTATAAATAATCAGCAGAGCAGGGGGACTGGCACTTGCAGGGCCAGCGCTTCCATTTAGGCGGTCGCCTAGGGCACCAGGATTTGGGAGGGCGGCAATTCGGCGGCGGAGGGTCCTTCCACACTCCGGGTCTTCAGCAGCAATTCTGCGGCGGGTCCTTTACTCGCTCCAAGACCCGCCACCGAATTGCCGCCTACAACTGGGAGCGTGGAAGGACCCCCACCTAGAGCGCCAAAAACCCTGGTGCCGCTCCTGGGCACTTGGGTCTCTCACACATTAAGTGGGTGCCCAAACCCCCACACTATAGAGTCATCCTCATGCGCCTGCTGTCCGGCCTGACACCGATTCATTATCCTGCATCATGGCCATTCTGAGTCGGCTGGTTTTGGTTGAGTCATTTGACCTGAAACAGATTTTTTCAATGCACTGACATTTTTTTTTTAATTTTTAAATTTGCATGGAACTGAATTTTTTTCCTCCCTTGATATTTCGGAACTGCCAGAGAATCAGAAGAATCAGTTCTTCACCCAGCTCGATTCCAGTTGGATTAACCCTGATGCCAGGCCTGGAGCCTCCCCGGGGTGTTGCCCAATTTGAGAGCCCCCCCATCTCCTCCAGCAAGAAGAAGGCACAATGCACAGCTGCAGTGCCTTAGAACTCAGCAGGAACCGCTTTGTGATTCTGAGAGTCTCAGAATTTAGGTGTCTCACTCCCATTGTCATGTGCGCCAGCTCTTTTACTGGCACAGTTTACTTCCCCCTCTGCATTGGTGTGAGGCTCTGAACCCCCTTAGGCTTTGGAAAGTCCCAGCCTGACTGCAGAATTGGTTTGCTGATAGTATTGCCTTAATGAGACCTGAGTGGAATGTGCGAAGGGAGGAGTAATACATATGCATTTAATTAAGAAACAATCTAATCAGCAAAAGATGATTGACTTTTGCAAATTGCTGAAAAATCAGGGAAGTTTCCCCAGGGGTGCCGTGGAGTCCTAGGATTTGTCTCCATTCCATGTAGCTCTGGGAACTCTTCCTTTTCCTCGCCAGCATTAGGGGTCCCGTCATTCAGTCCTTCCCCTCTTTAATGTCATTGTGGGGGTCTCTCTGTAGACAAGTGTGCCTGGCCGGGCTCCCAAGCATTCTACCTTGAGTGGATCAAATGGAAACTGACATGAAATACACCAATCCTAGCAACCATCCATCCTGTCTGCCCCATGCACAGGAGCCACGCTCCACTTCCTTCACGTTTCCTCTCTTGGGTCAACTGGTCCCAACAGAGATTATTCAGGCTTGTCCCAGATCGACAAGATGCCTTGGTAGCCGGTGGTTGACACGGTGTCTGGGAATGTGCCTGCTCACACAAGGGCTGGGAACTGAGCCTGTGGGAGATGGAGCATTTTCAATATTGGGTTAAATTTGCCAGAAGGCATGGAGATCTAGTGTCCTCCAACAAGCCGTGAGCCAGATACCCAGCTGGTGTAAATCAGCATCACTGTAGTGGAGTCAATGGGATAGATCCCCAGCTGGTGTAAAGTGGCCATAGCTCAACGGGCATTAATGAGCAGATCCTAAGCAGCTGTAAATTGGTGCTGCTCTATTGGAGGCATTGGGGCCAAATCCCCAGCTGGAGTAAATCAGTCATTGTTCCATTGGAGGCAACGGGTCCACATTCTCGCCTGGTTTAAATCGGGTCTCTCTATTGACTTCAGGCAGGTGACACCAGTTTTCACTGGCTGAGGATCTGGCCCTTGAAGTACAAATTTCAAACTGAGGCACTTGAATGGAACGTTCTGCTCCTTCATTTGCCTGCCCAGAAGGGTCCATTTCTATAAGACCAAGTGGCAATTTGCAAGATACAAGACACCCAAGGGCAAATATGGGACAGTCCCTGAATCACCAGGATACCTGGAAGCCCCAGCTTGGCAGTGGTGAAGATGAAAAGAGCTGGGGGTCGTGGGCTGGTACTTTGTGTCCAATCCAACGGCTGTACTATTGAGCTGTAACTAGTGTCTGGCCATAAAACTTCTACAGGAGTCCACAGGAGTGTGGCCAAATACAAAAATGTACTTATCAGGCTAAATTCTACTCTTCTTAGTCCTAGTGCAAGGGTGGTCTGGGAGGTTAGTCACAGAGGTTGGGCTTAAGATATGTTGGCTCAAGACCTGAGTCTGTTACAGGCTGCCTCAGCGAGACTAACCAAGTAAGTTTACCTCTACTCTCCTGTGATGGAGGGTAATATTTCCCTGACTCATAGGGGCAGTGTTTCCCATCTCCACAGGCTTACCCTGGAATAATACAGGAGAGAACCAGGCCCCATGTGCAAGTGCTACAGACTTGTGACTTGCACCAATTTGCCACAGAGGGAATTTCCCATTGCTCCACACCTTGCATATTCTTTTACACCAGTGCAAATCAGAAGGGCAGCATTTTATACCCTGGGGTAAATTCTATACACTGTGTACGGTGGGGTAGCCCAGGAGTGGGGTCCCCAGTACCACTGCGTTATGACTCTTCCTAGCTGCCGGATAGCTCCTTGCAGGGCAATGCCAGCGGGCGTAGCTGTGGGCAGCCCCCTGGCTGGTCTGAACTATACTGTGGTGAGCAGACTGGACTGAGACACAGGGAGTCATAGCTGGCTCCTTTGCAGACACACACCCCACTGCTCCCAGCAGAGTGTGGGCCAAAGAGACTATTTTCCTAGGAGTCAAAAACATGCATAACATATTGCGGGAAAGAGAGAGAGAAAGATCTCCCATCAGGAGAAACAGAAACATTTTTGAAAGGTAAAGAGCTCCTCTTGAAACATGCCATCCCTTGAGGCATAAGAGCTGAAAGCTCCTATATCAAAATAAGAAGTACTAGGAGTTATAGATTTCCTAAACAATAAATAATCTTGAGAGAATGACAGGCTAACTGCCTTTTATAAATGTTTTTAAAAAATTACTAGTGTCAGAGCTGCTAGAAATATGGAATTGGACCCTGAGGGAAAGGGTTTTTTTTTTCCCCTCCCTTGCAACCCAAACGAGTTTTAATTTCAGCTCTCCTATTTATTTATACGTTTGTTTCTTTCTTTATTTTCAAGGTCCCAAGAGAAAGAAGCTGTCGGATCACAAGAGCTGATGAAATGGAGCCACTCAGATCCAGGCAGAACCCCATCTTTCTGGAGGTTCCTGAACAGAAATATAGGCCATTTCCGTTTTCTTCATTATCGGTTCATTTCCACTCCACCTCTTGGGAAAATTTTTTCATAGATCTTTAAGGCCAGAAAGAAGGGGCCATTTGGTCATCTAATCTGAGCTTCTGTATATCACAGGCTGGAGAATTTCGCCCAGTTCCCCCTGTACTGAGTCCAACAACTTGTGTTTGACTGACGCGCCTTCCAGAGAGACATCCAGTGTTGACCTGTAGATGTCGAGAGATGGGAGATCTGCAATTTCACTTGGAAGTTTGTTCTAATGATTAGTCACTGTCGCTCTTAAACATTGGTGCCTCGTATCTAATTTCAATGTGTCTGGCTTTAACTTCTTGTTCTGCCTTTCTCCGCGAGGCTAAAGAGCCTGTTAGTACCTGGGATTTTTCTCCTGATTAGACACCGTAATCAAGTCACCTCTGGCGTTTAGCTCTTTCACTCTAAGGGCTGCTGGAGCAGAGTCAATAATTGACCATGAAGAATTTAGCCAATTAATTTGAGCCTCCTTTTTTCTGCTTGTGGGAATATCCAGGAACAGATTCCGATTGCTTCACATGTATTTGTTTTATTTATTTTGATCATTTTCTTTTTAATTCTGTGACTTGATTGCAAACACCCGAATTGCAGGCCATGCTGAGATGGGTCAATCATTTCCATTTCTCTGTAGAGACTCTACTGAGGGTTTGTCTACACTTGAGACACCGCAGTTGGGTTGACCCCAGAAAGGGTCAGAGGAGACACCACTTCTCATCCGCTCCCCCAGCCCTGCTCCATTTGGAGATTAGACCCCTATCCAGCTCGGTCTGTGTCTGACCTGCATCATCCATGTCTGAATTAGATTGTAGACATAGCGGCCGTGTTTTCCTCTCTGCTTCAGTCGCTGGTGGCACTTCAGAAATAAGACACTTGCAGAGGGATTGTTGAGTTCAGAAGCACACATCTGCATCCAGAATGATGTGAGACC
The DNA here is from genome assembly GCF_003597395.2 of Chelonoidis abingdonii. NCBI lineage: Eukaryota > Metazoa > Chordata > Testudines > Testudinidae > Chelonoidis > Chelonoidis abingdonii. The sequence goes on along the minus strand of NC_133794.1, from coordinate 14,329,283 downwards.
AACAGCCCAGCCTCCGGTGTGTGACAGAGGCTGGCACCAGAAGCTTCAGAGGACTGGATTAATTATGGAATAGTCTACCTAGAAAGGAATTTCCTTCCTGACCCCAACTAATCAATAATCAGGTTATTGCCCAGAAGCATGAGAGTTTATATCTCATACATTTTTATGCCATCTTTTGTAATGAATGGTTTTACTGTTCATGTTAATGTCTGAGACTCTTTGGCATTCTGCTAAGATCATGGCCTCAACAGCATCTTGTGGCAATGAGTTCCACTGGTTTATTGTGCTCTGTATAAAAAAAAATGTTTCCTTTGATCAGTTTTGAGTTTTGTTTATGTTTATAGGCTGGGATTTTCAAAGGGCCAATTCAATGAGAATCCGGTATCCAACTCCCTTAGGATCGTCTGAGGTTCCCCAACTTCAGCTTGCTGGAAAGCTGCTCACTCTGTGCATGCAAATGCTTTCAAGTGGGTGCACTAGACACATCTCTATCTATTTTAGGCAGATATTCTGGCCTGCAGTACCTGAGCACAAGTATGATTAAAGGATTAGAAAACATGCCTTGACCATTCATTTAAAGAGCTCAGTCTATTTAGCTTAAAGAGAAGGTTAAGGGGTGACTTGATCACAGTCTATAAGCATCAGCATGGGGAACACATATTTAATAATAGGCTCTCCAATCTAGCAGAGAAAGGTCTAACACCATCCAATGACTGGAAGGTAAAGCTGGACAAATTCAGACTGAAAAAGAGGTGTACATTTTGGACTGTGAGCATAATTAATCATTGGAGCTATTTAGCAAGGGTCATGGCGGTTTCTCCATCACTGACCATTTTTAAATCAGGAGTGGATGTTTTTTCTAAAAGATCAGCTCCAGGAATTATTTTGAGAAGTTCTCTGGCCTGTGATATCCAGGAGGTCAGACGAGATGATCACAATGGTCCTTTCTGACCTTGGACTCTATGAATTCTTAATGCACTGATTCGCCCACACGGCTGTGAGGAAGGAAAATGTTATTATCCCCATGGGAAACTGAGGCACAGAGAGGCTAAGAGACTTGCCCAGGGCTCTACAGGAAATCTGTGGTGGAGCAGGGTTTTGAACCCACATCCTAGGTTAGTGCCCTGACCACTGAACCATCCTTCCTCTCTTTGTTTTTCTCAGCTTGTCTCACGTTTGGCAGGCATTCCTGTTGCATCTGCCTTGAAGCCAAAGGATTAAAAAAAAAAAAAAGAAGAGTCTCATAAGCGCCATGCACTCCCCAGCCCTTAGCTTTGTCTCATTAGCCCTTGGTTGTGGCCGGACCATCTAGGGCTTCTCCAAGTGCCCCCAGTCTCGCTCGTGGAACTGGGCAAGAAAATCCCTGTCTGACTCATGAAGAACCTTCCCAGGCTGTGGCCAGAGAGCAGGCAAGGATGAACATTTCAAGGGATAAGGAGGGAGGGGTGGCCCCTGAGTCATGGGGACTTGCCTGAGGGAGGGGGTTGCATAAGAAGCCGTAAATTACCAAGGTTTGACCTCCTGGAAAGAGTCTCCAGTGACCAAGGTAAAAATTAAAAAATGTCAGTGCCTCATTAAAATCAGCAGAGCCCTCTAATGGGCCATCATTACATCTCTGAGGCTCACATTATTCCATGGATTAGTGCCATTTAGAAAAAGGTGGTAATATTCTTTGCTTCTGCCTTCATTAAAGCAGCAAGCCGGGCCATCAACACTGGGACGCCAGCTCCCATTGAAGAGAGGGGGTCCTTTCAGAGATCTAAACTCCATCATGGACAATTATGGCCTAATCTACCCACAGCAGGAGTTTCTTCCTGACCCCAGGTGCACAAGGGTCATCTTCAGCCGTGAAGCATGAGGGTTTATGTCGCTGATGGCGCAGAGCCTCTGCCCCAGTATTATTATTCTTTGGTTTGCAGTTGCACAAGAGAGATCGGAGCCTGTAATGCTATGTGCACGTAGCTAGAGATGCGGCCTGGACAGCTTGCTGTCTGTGTAGCCAAGATGGACAAGAGAAGAGATGTGAGTGACTCGCCCAAGCTCACACAGTGGGACAATGGCAGAGCTGGGAGTAGATTAATCGATTTTTAAGGCCAGTAGGGGGGCCATTTATGAGCATCTAATCTGACCTCATGTCTGTCTATTTTAGGTACTTCTAATAATATAACCTTAGCTCTTATCTCTAATCTCGAAGCACATCAGTACCATTATCCCTGCATAGGAAACTGAGGCACGGAGGGGAAGTGATTTGCCCAACAGGCTGGTGGCAGAGCCAGGTCTCATGAGTCCGGTGCTCTATTCACTAGGCCATGCTGCCTCTTATCCAGGCTCCATTGCTATAGGATCTGAGCCCCACATACTCATTAATGTGTTGCTCCTCCCTGCTCCCTTGTGAAGCAGGGCAGTGCACCAGGTTTCAGTTGAATCTCTTTCTGGGTCTAACCTGACCCATCCGAGACACAGTTATAGCCACATCCAAGTAGTTACTCTCAGATCACCCCTTTGAGGCAGGGCAGTGCTGTTATCCCCACTGTGCAGGCAGGGACCTGAGGCCCAGAGAAATGATGTGACCTGCCTGAGGTTACATAGGGAGGCTGCACCATGGCAGAGCCTTGAACTCAGGTCTCCTTAGCCTAGTGAGTCTAACCACTGAGCAACTCTTCCTCTCGCACCATAGCTACAGAATGAAGTCACCAGGGTGTCTGGTTGGTCACATCCTCAGAAATCACTGAAAACCGGGGTTCCCAGATATGCATCCCCCTCACACCAGAGAGGTGTACAGTTGCAGTCCCCCATCCTGATAGACCCCCTCCGCCACTCCCTGTGGCATAGCATGAGCTCATTAGTCCCATCCAAACACCCAAAGCTCTGTGGAAAGGTCAGGTTGGCCCACAAATGGATGAAGAGACTGTGCCAGAGGGGGAAGGAGACACAGAAGAGAAGGTTGGACTAGATGACCTCCTCAGGTCCTGTCCAACACTGATGTTCTATGATATTCTATGAAGGTTCTTGCGCCAACAGCAGTGAATTTGCACAAAGGGGCCCAGAGGAGCCAAATGCACAGGGAGACGGGGACATACCTCCTGGAGGGTTTCTGAAAAAGAAAGGCAGTTTCTAAACTGATCCTCGGAAGAAATGGGGAAACGGGAGATATCTGAGCTGACATGCAATATCTTCATCCCCAAGGTGTGTACATGATGCAGGAATCAGAGGGTGAGGGGCAAGGGCCTGAGGTCTGCAGGAGGTCGGCCTAGATGATCCCAATAGTCCCTTCTGTCATGCAGTCTGTGACCATGTGGGCAGCAGTGCACAGCACACACTGGGATCTGGACAGCTGGGCTTTGCTAAGGCTAACGTCAAGGCGAGAGAAAGCGAAGGCCTAGATGGGGAAGGGACAGGAGGTACTGTCCTGCTCTGCCGAGAAGCCCAGAAGCAGAGGGTGTGGGAGAAGGAGAGAGAAAGGAGGAAGCCAGCGGGGTGAAGTTCAGGAGTGGTAGAGATGAGAAATTCCTTCATTGTGGGAAACTAGTAAGGATGTGTCTACACAGCAACTGGGAGGTGCCAACACAGCCTGTGTAGACACACCCAAGCTACCTTTGATCTACTTCAGGTGCCAATAGCAGTGGTGCCAGGGCAGCACAGGCCCAGGGTGGTGGTGTACTCAGGCAGTTAGCCTGGGCCACCACCCGTCCTGCTGGAGCTTCACTGCTGCTGATATCCATGCTAGCTAGATCAGAGCTAGCTAGAGCATAGCTGGGGTGTGTCACAGCTTTCCAGGCCAGCAAGGACCACTGTGATTATCTGCTTTGCCCTCCTGTGTGACAGGCCAGAGACCCGCCCCACAAACATTCCTAGAGCAGATCTTATAGAAAAACATCCAGTCCTGATCTTAAAATGGTCAGCGAGGGAGAATCCACCACGACCGTCGGTACATTGTTCCAATGGCTAATTACCCTCCCCTGGTAAATATTTGCACCTTGTCCCCAGTCTAAATTTGCCTCACTTCACATTCAGAGGAGAAATAAGGTGTAAATGTGCTGTGGTCTTCGTCTGTCTACATGTGCTGCCGTCACACCTCTGGTGCGAGAGGAAGAGTTGCTCAGTGGTTGCAATGTAGACATCTCCCAAGACAGCCACCAGCTGGCTGGGTCAAGAGCGAGGGGTCACAGGATGGATTCCCCCTTAGTACATACATTCAGCTGGCTGCCACCACTGTGGTTAAGGCTGAAGTGAGGTAAAGGGCAGTATTCTGCTCTCAGTCCCACTTAGTGTAAATCTGAAATTTACCCCAGTGTGAACGGAAGCGGAGTTTGGCCCAAGGGGAAGAAGCTGGCTAGAAGACCTGCTGGGGGAAGACACATTGTTCTCCAGAGGGGACGGGTGACGTTAGAGAGGAGAGGAGATGTCACCTGATGGAGGGAGGGGCCTGATTCCCATCCCACTTACACCAGTGTGGATCACTGATTGGGCCTGAATCTTTCCTGCCCTGAACTTCATCTTAGCCCTTCAAGGGAGCAGGGGGTTGTGAGGCAAGTCGACACTGAAAACATACACCACCAGAGCTATGTTGGCTAGTAGCGTGAACAAAACACACACCCGGCGACATAGCTATGCTATGCAGCTGTGTTGACAGAATTAGGCTTTTGTCAGCCTAGCTAACGTCTCCCCCGGCAGAGAAACTCCTTTCAGCACGCGCTGCATCTACACTGGGGCTGTGCCAACAGAGCCTTTGCAGAGTAGACACAGCCTGATTTGGGTGGGGAATGGGCAAATCTGAGGAGAAGCAATATCCTCATCTGGCTGGATAGGAGCTTCCTGTGGCACTACCCAGACTGCACTGTAGTTAACTCAGGCGTGGTCCCAGCCACACGCAAAGACTCTTCACTCCAGTGCAGTGATGCTTTTATCTGGAGCTGCCAGGAGGGAATTTAGGCAACAACTCAAGTGAACATAACGCCTCAGGTATTAACGCGATTGCTCTGTAATGCAGACGCAGGCTAGCAGATCTTGAGAGTCACTAGTCCTCCAGCACCTTCCCACAAGCTGTATTTTCTTGCCACCTACCTATTCCCTGCTTCCTAACAAGAATCCGCCTCCCACTTCATACAAGCTGGTGTGGAACCCCACGTTCACCTACAGCTTCCACATCCAACACCTGCACTTCTCCAGCTCCAGTCCAGAGCTCCATCTGGTTGGAATGGCCACCACGCCCCAGTGCGAGCGGAGTCCCTGGTGCTCTCCAGCTTTCTCTGGTATGCCTGACACAGTGCATTTGGCCCATGGGGGGAGGGATAGCTCAGTGGTTTGAGAATTGGTCTGCTAAATCCAGGATTGTGAGCTCAATCCTTGAGGGGGCCACTGAGGTAAAAATTTGTCTGGGGATTGGTCTTGCTTTGAGCAGAGGGTTGGACTAGATGACCTCCTGAGGTCCCTTCCAACCCTAACCTTCTATGATCCTTTTGTCACAGGGGGATGATCCAGATGATGTAAGCACCTTTCCTCAGCCCCAGAACCAAGCCTCTTCCCAAGTTTAAAGCAATTGATCTGAGCTGCATCAAGATGCTGCCTTCCCACCCATCTAGGAGCAGGAGGCCCAGTTTTGCTCACTGGGAGTTCAGGTAATAAGAGGCATTGCTGCTTCAGCTGGTGCGTGCATGCAGCTGCAGTCAAGGCAGCTGTCCCTTCCTGGCCTGCCTACTCCAGGCCAGGATATAGGGATCACTGTTAAAAGTATGTGCCTTATTTCCAGTTTGAATTTGTCAAGCTTCAACTTCCAGTCATTGGATCTCATTATTAGACCTTTGTCTGCTAGATTGAAATAGTTGTTCCCCATGTCAGTACTTAAAGACTAATCAACTCACCCCCTAACCTTGTCTTTATGTTAAATAGACTGAGCTCCTTGAGGCTACCACTATACAGCAGGTTTTCCAACCTTTAATCATTCTTGTGGCTCTTCTCTGAACCCTCTCCCATGTATCAACATCCTGCTTCCATCCCGGCAATGAAACGAGCTCAGGATGGACAGGTGTCAGTCGTGAATCTGGTGCATCAGCCATTAAGGCCCCCTGTGGCTGAGGGAGTGAGCAGATGAGCCGGCAGTGATTCAGCCGCCAGTACTGCCTTGCTCGTGCTGTACCAACATGCCAAGAAAAATAGGCATTGTGTGTGTCCTCTGAGCCCGGCAGACAGCCTGGCACCTCTGTGTGACGCTTCTCCCCAGCAGACCCTCAGACTCACGCTTTGGAAACGCCTTGGAATTAACAGGCTCCTTTTTTGCCCATCCGGTCTGTGTCCCTGGCATTTGTCATGCTCATATAACGCTGGATGCATAGTTCCCCTGCCATGTTAACCCATAGAGTGCTAGGGATGAAAGCACGGAATTCGGAGCTGATTTGCCCCCATGTACCGCCCCTCTGAATTCACCCAGGGGTAAGGCAGCCCAGCATTTCACCAGCTTTCATGGCTTAAATTCACAAGCACCACCCAGCAGGGCCAACCCTAGGCTCACCAGCTGTCATAAAGGGACCTGTAACATCTGCTCGGATGACAGCTGTGTCGTCTAGTGGCTGGGTGCCAGAGCTCTGGCGTTCTGCCTCTGGAGCATTATACACCCTTAGGTAATCCCCAGCTATAAAATAAGGATGACGCTCACTCCACGGGGGGTCGGGAGGAGGGGAATTGTGAGAAATGATAAATTAACAGAGCTGGTTGAAACACCAGTAAGGATGTTCAATTAAAAACACTGCAAGATTTTTCATATTTTTTCACACACACACCCCTCCAAAGAGACTGCAGGGGAACTTTAGGTTTGTAGCCCCAGTTGTGCATGCTTCCCCCAGGCACTCTGGATTCCAGCTGTGCAGGCATCCCCCCCAGGCACTCTGGATTCCAGCTGTGCCTACATTCCCCCCCACCTCCATCCCCACATACACACTCATGCACTCCAGTTTCCAGTTGTGCAGGGATCCCAGCAGCTGCTTGGGATTCGAGTTGTGCAGGTACCCTGCCCCCTGGCCATGCCCCCCTCCCTCCAGTGCATTACCATGGCCCCTGGGAAATCCATCCAATTTCGACATTTCCACCTTCCTAATCTCTATGTTTACCAGAGATCTGGGGGCTTTTGCTTTGGTTCCTCTCCCAGGAGCCGACCCACTGCTGGGCACTTACACCACTGAGAGCTTCCAGACAAAGACACATGGTGCTCTCCACCAGACGAATAAATCACAGCTCTTTACCCTTACATGCATTCGCTCAGTATATCTTACAGTGATCAAGACCCCTCCAGCTGACTCCAGCGCCCAGTTTCAGAGAGGAGCATAACTTAACCACTATTGCCCTCTACCCTGCTTCTGGAAAATAACACCCAAGCAGCCGCCGCATCAACTTACACAGCCGTGGTGAATTTGTGCTCAGGGTCTGCTGGATATTTTTTCCCCCCAGATGCCTGGGTACCAAAAGGATAAACAGCCTCAGAGTAGGACTGCTGTTCCTCGCGGTCTCCCAGAGGTGTTTTCCTTTGCATCAGCACAGGAATGCAGCATACAGCACCAGCCACAGCCCTCCAGTGCTGACAATATCGCTGCTGGTTTCCCCAAGCAAAAATTCTTCATCTTTAGGGTCATTTCCTCTTCTCTGCTTCCCCAGGCTCTGGGGTCAAAAAAAAGTCCCTCAAATCACAGTAAAAAAAAATATCTCTGTTTGGAAAGCAGGGCCTGAAAGAGGCTGCAGCTAGGTTGGCTGGGCCCAAACCTGTCAGCCTGATTTTTTTCATTTTGAAAGGGCTTTGCAAAACCCAATAAGCTCCATTTTGCTCTTCCCCAGGGCCAGATGCTGCCAGCTGAGTTTATAGCCGGCACTGCAAGTCCGTCAAAATCAAAGGGGCTGCTTTTAGATTAAAGCTTTTTTATTATTGATGGCTTGCTTCGTGGGAGCGCCGCTGTGCCAGGCGCAGTACAAGCACATCACAAAACCGTGGTGCTGGCCCCGAAGAACTTAGAGCCTAATATCAATGTCCTGCCAGCTTCTGGGGTAAATCGGCGTAGCACCATTGACTTTGAAGGAACGATGTTGATTTAAACCTGCTGGGGATCCCAGGACTCGCTGTTTCAGAGTCTGAGCTGGTGGAAATCAGCAGTGCTCCATTGACTTCCGTGGACCAGTTTTACTACCAGAGATCAACAAATCATGTGTCTGCCCCTCCCCCACCCCCGCCCCCTTGAAATCATGAGATTTTATAAAAGCAATAGATGGCTATTAGCCAGGAAGGGTAAAGAATGGTGTCCCTAGCCTCTGTTCATCAGAGGATGGAGGATGGATGGCAGGAGAGAGATCACTTGATCATTGCCTGTTAGCTTCACTCCCTCTGGGGCACCTGGCATTGGCCATTGTCAGTAGACAGATACTGGGCTAGATGGACCTTTGGTCTGACCCGGTACAGCCGTTCTTATGTTCTTATTCTCTTTTAATTGGCCTTCTGGCTTCTGAGCCTCTGCGGGTCACGATTTCAAGCTTTTATTTGCCTCCACGAGGGCCAGAAACTTACTTTTTGCAGAATGAAATCTGAGATTCTCACACGCTGCTTGGAGTTCAGGCTTTACTAAAAAACTGCCCAACCAGGAGACTTGGAAGCACACAGAGACTAAGTGACATGCCCAAGGTCACAGCAGATATCCGTGGCAAGAAGGCAATTGAACCTAGCTTTCCTCAGGTACCAGATGGCAAAATTCGGCCCTTATTCAGACATTGGTGAGGCAGGGTGATGTATAAAACTAATGTAAAGGAGGGGGGTGATATCAGACACCAGAATGAATATTATTTTTCCCCATCCAAGATTTGTTTTAATTGATGTTTAAACATCTCTAGGAGGAGTGGTAGATACTCTGGAGGGTAGGAATAGGATACAGAAGGACCTAGACAAATTAGAGGATTGGAACAAAAGAAATCTGATGAGGTTCAACAAGGACAAGTACAGAGTCCTGCACTTAGGATGGAAGAATCCCATGTGCTGCCACAGACTAGGGACCGAGTGGCTAGGCAGCAGTTCTGCAGAAAAGGACCTAGGGGTTACAGTGGACGAGAAGCTGGATATGTCAACAGTGTGCCCTTGTTGCCAAGAAGGCTAATGGCATTTGGGGCTGTATAAGTAGGGGCATTGCCAGCAGATTGAGGAATGTGATCATTCCCCTCTATTTGACATAGGTGAGGCTTCATCTGGAGTACTGTGTCCAGTTTTGGGCCCTACAAGAAGGATGTGGATGTGGAATGTGGAAAAATTGGAAACAGTCCAGCGGAGGGCAGCAAAAATGATTAGGGCGCTGGAACACATGATTTATGAAGAGAGCCTGAAGGAACTGGGATTGTTTAGTCTGCAGAAGCGAAGAATGAGGGGGGATTTGATAGGTGCTTTCAGCTACCTGAAAGGGCGTTCCAAAGAGGATGGCTCTAGACTGTTCTCAGTGGTAGCAGATGACAGAACAAGGAGTAATGGTCTCAAGTTGCAGTGGGGGAGGTTTAGGTTGGATATTAGGAAACACTATTTCTCGAGGAGGGTGGTGAAGCACTGGAATGGGTTACCTAGGGAGGTGGTGGAATTCCCTTCCTTAGAGGCTTTTAAGGTCAGGCTTGACAAAGCCCTGGCTTGGATGATTTAGTTGGGGTTGGTCCTGCTTTGAGCAGGGGGTCGGACTAGATGACCTCCTGAGGTCTCTTCCAACCCAGATATTCTATGTTTCTATGGGCTTGGCTACACTCAGAACTTCAAAGCGCTGCCGCGGGAGTGCTGCCACAGCAGCGCTTTGAAGTGCAAGTGTGGTTGCAGCGCCAGCTCTGGGAGAGAGCTCTCCCAAGGCTGCACATACTCCAGCTCCTCTGGCCATGGCTACACTGGCACTTTACAGCGCTGCAACTTTTGCGCTCAGGGGTGTGAAAAAAACACCCCCCTGAGCACTGCAAGATACAGCGCTGTAAAGCCTCAGTGTAATCAGTGCCGCAGCACTGGGAGCGTGGCTCCCAGCGCTGCAAGCTACATCCGTAGAGCTGGTGCTGCGACCACACTCACACTTTAAATCGCTGCCATGGCAGCGCTTTGAAGTTTCAAGTGTAGCCATAGCCTCATGGGGATTAGCTTGCAGCACTGGGAGCTGCACTTCCAGCGCTGCGGCACTGTTTACAATGGCGCTTTACAGCGCTGTATCTTGCGGCGCTCAGGAGGGTGTTTTTTTCACACCCTTGAGCGAGAAAGTTGCAGCACTGTAAAACGCCAGTGTAGCCAAGCTCTTAGATTCTATATACTCTGGCTGCTTTGTGCTGCTCCAGCAATGCTATTTAACCAGAACCAGTGACTCCAGCCTTCTGAATTTAACCTGACAGTGTCTCTTGAAATATTTATATAGCCCCACCTCCTAGCCCCAGACAATGAGTTAAGGTGGGGAGCTCCTTGATGGAAGCAATATTCGACGCTCAGGCCTATGCCATTGCTCAGCTTCTGTCATGACAGCCCCAAGTTGTAAATATGTATCAGTAATGTAAGGTTCCTAACTTCATAGTTGTTTAAAGCCAGAAGGGACCATTGTGATCACTAGTCTGAACTCCTGCGTCACGCAGATCGGAGAAAGAACTAACAAAAGGCTACATTTCCCTAGGTCATGTTCTCAGGCCATAAGGGTGTGACTCCTAGCCCCACTCCCCTGCTCTAACCACTAGACAACACCACTGGGGGAGCTAGGGTGCAGCAGAGAGCTTTAAAAGAGCACTGAGGTGAGACACAAAGCAAATATTAGAGACATGGGACAGCCTCTATGTGAAGATGAAAGCTTGGGAGGTTTGCCAATGCAATTACCACCCCAAGCCTATGCATGAGGGGGGCTTAGCCCCACTCCAAGCAGTTGGGTTCATACAGATCCCCCAGCTAAATTGCCCAGACTGCAACCATGCACATGAATTCTGTGCACCAGCTGTGTGCATGCATTGCTCTGATGTCTGCACTTCAGCTGTGCAGGCGCCAGGCTAAGCCTCCTGCAACCCATCTGTGCTCATGTCCTTTCCTGGAATGCTGCTCTCCAGCCATGCAGGTGATCTGCCCGGAATGCTGTGCTCCAGCCACATGCAAACGTTATGAGGATTTGTCCTCCTAAGCATCCTGCAACCCGGCTGTGCACATGCAGAGCCACAAAATGCTGTGATCCAGCTGGGCCGATGCACAGCTACAGATTCTATAGTCCAGCTGTGTATAGTCACGGCTCCAAATTCTGCAATCCAGCTGTGCCCAGGCTCTGCTAAGCATTCTGCCATCCCAGGTGTGTATGTAAGCTGCCACATATACACTGTATCCGCCCGCATGCCTTTACAGTGTCCATCTCTATGTGGAGATTGTTGCCTAGGTGTCCCAGGAGCCACCAGCAGGGGCTCTGGGAACAAAAGGATGAAGAAGGAATCAGAGTGATCCACTGCAGTGTATTTCTGGGATTTCGAGTCATGCAGAATTCAGCACAGCCTGTGGTTAAGCAACGGAGGCATCCCAGGAACCTCCCTTATTGACTAAATGCTCTATGGGTTAGGATTTTTTGGATCAATTGTCCGTGGCACAGAGCTGCCATTACAGACTGTAACAGGAACTACTGAAGTCCATGGCCATGGGGCCCAAGAAATAAAGATGGGGGAAGCGCCCAAGAAAGCCAGCTGGAATCTGGAATTCTCTTTCCTCAAGAAATTACAAAATCCCCCTAAAAAAAAAATCATTCCAAAACTAAACTAAAAATGAAATTTCCCACGGAACAGGAATTCCTATCGGCCTTTTCTAAATGACTCTGACAGGCCCCACGCTGCCCAGAGACCCCGCAGCCAGGGTGAGCTGGGGGGGTCTGTAAACTCTGGCGTAATCCAGAGCATGGGAGCCCACACTGCTAAGGAGCAATGATCCTGGGAGCTGGGGTTCCTGGGGCGCCCCTGTTCTCAGGTCCCCATCAGCCCACCAGGCGAGCTGACAGGACACTTGCCTGGTTCCCATCAGAATTTCGTCAATATCGACATTCTTGTGGAATGCGTCAGTTTTGACCAATTGGCCTTTTCCAACAGAAAAGCGTCCTGTCGGAAAATTCCTGACCCGTTCTAATCCCCAGTCCCATTCTTGAGTGTCATGCCACCCTCGCACATGCTGCGACATGGAAGGGAGGAGAGATACCGCATACTCCATTGAGTGCCTTGCTCAGAGTGAGTCCCGTTACGCTGACCAGGGGAGAAGTGGCTTCGAGTCCCAGCCACAAGATTCCCCTTCTTGCAGGCATGGACGGTGGCCACACACCCACTCTCCTCCTGCTAGGTGGTCAGGGGTATATGGCCTGGGGAGCGCAGGTGCCTCCCTTCATTTGAGATAAAGGTAAGAAACAGTAGCAGCCTCCACCCAAAACACATATCACTGCCCAAAATAAAGACAAGAGTGGGTGGCTGAATTTTTTGGTAGAGGGGTGTGTGTGTGACAGAGAGAAAGAAAGAAAGAAAGAGAGAGAGATCAGAGAAGCAGCAGAAAGCCAAGGATACAGCCAGAACACTCACCCGGGAGTGTGTCCCTGAGAAAAAGCCTAGAGAGAGCTTTTTGGGCAGAGTGCCATCTGAAAGAGGTTAGGAACTGTGAGCAAAGAAACCATTTCCTGCCATTTGATTCCTCCTATGGCCAGGGAAACAGGACTTTTGCATCAAAGAAACACCTGGCCCTAACATCACTTTCTCCTCCTGATCAAAGCAACCTGCTGGACCCTGCATTTTGGCTAAAAGAGGCATCGATAAATAATTGGCTGCATGAAGCTGAGCTGAAAGGCTCCAGTGGAAGAGAGGTGAATTCACTCCCAAAGCTCCCTTGCTGGATGTCAAGTTATAGGCACGACATCATCTGAGGAAACTCTCATTGGCTGATGACGCCCTGTGAGCTCAACACAGTTACCCAGCCCACTCCTTGGCTGCTGGCTTTCTGATCAGCCCCAAATGCCGTGAGGATGGTGGGCCCTAACTTGGACAGTGGTGGGCAATGGAGATTCTGTGCTCTTCCAGCTGCTCTCGGACGGGAACAAGGGGTTCCTTAGACGGAGGCCCCGCGCTAACCCTTCTATGCTGTGTGCCATCTCAAGGAAACACCCATCTCCAACCCCTGCAATGTGCCGATTCCTGTCGGGAGTGCTGGTGGGGGGGGGGGGGGCTGCGATGCCCCTCTGCATGACATGGGGAGTTTCTAACACACCCCTGTAATGAAGGAGCCCTTGGGGGCCCACACAAAGGATTATCCCTCCTCTCCTGTCCAACATTCCCTTTTCTTTATCTGTCCACCCAGCCCCATTCCCCTGTATCCATCCTGTCTGACTTGCCCTCTCTCTTCTGCTTCATCCCTCTCACCGGGGTTGCTTTCCTCCTCACCCATCTCATTCTCCCCCCCACACACCCCTTTCTCTCCTTCCCATCCTGTTTCCATCTTCCCCCTCCCTTTCTCACAGGCCCACATTCTCTCTGTCCCAAACCCATCCTCCCTCCCTGCCCCCCCAGCCCTGGGCATGGACTCAAAGCAGGGCAGGAGGCCAATTCTGCTGCAGCCAACCGGCAAGCCCTGCCCGCTCCCCCCGTCACGATGGAGAACCCCACTCGCAGGTGGGAAAGTTCCCAGCCTTTCAACCTCAAAACACATGGGTCCTGACCTTAACTGACTGGGGGGCTCCTTCCATTCCCAGGAGCTGCTCACCTCCCCATAAATCTCAGTCTGGTTTGGCAGCAGCCCCACCCATGCCGGGAAGATGAGGGGAGTTTACCATGCAAATAGCTTAAAAGCCACTTTGATGACGATCTGTTGAAAGAAGGAGAAGGCTAAATCTTCACCCTCCCAAAGCCCACGGGACAGTGATGTGACACTAAATAGACAAGACGGATGTCCAGGGGCCTCTCCTGCCCAGGAAGTGGGTAACGCAGGGTCTGGCTCAGAAGACGCAGACTATGGAATAGTCCCTCCGAGGATTCCCCGATTCAGCCCCTGCCCCCCGTGTTCACAAGACCAATGCTGTAAGTCCCCAGTGCCCAGTGAGGATGAGCTCAGCTGGGGATTTCAGCTGAGCTCCTAACAGAAAAGATCCTGGGTTATTTATCCCACAGAAAGATCCACTGATTTGGGGTGACTCTGCTTTTGGGGTGCCTAGTTTCTCAGGGGCGCTCAGCATCTCCGCGCATCTGTACCCTGGGCTTAGGGCCTGCAACTGTGAATTCTGACCTAATTGAGGGTGGTATTTATTGGTTGCAGGGGGGGCGAGACATGTTGAGTCATGATGCCTCTTGAGGAAGGAGAACCCTTATAGGTCCAGGCCCCACTTCCATGATCGTTTAGAATAAATAATTCACGGGCACGTTAACACCTAATATCTCATTAAGTGTTAATGTGACCACAGCAGAGAAATCAAAACAGTAAATCTAGCCAGCTACTGAAGCTCGGGAAATATTGAACGCAAGAGAGAAAACCTACAGAGATCTGGAGTGCCAGATGTAGAGGGCAGAGAGAGAACATAGGCTGGGGAGGAGGGCAGTTTTACACACCCATTACTGTTGGGTGGGGGTCTTGTCACAATTCGGTGTGGGGAACATTCATAGGGTGGCGCCCACATATACACCCTCTGAGGAGCCCAACCTGGGCTTTATATCTCACCTCTTGAGACAGGGCTGTGATTAATTATTATCAACCAAGGCGCCTGGACATGGTCAGACTCGGTGGTTCCCCCTGCCTCCAGTTCACATGGATTTTGAGGCTGCATGTCCTCACCTGAGGACGCCCTAAAACCTGGCCCGGCCTCCAGGGTTCCTCCCCAGAGCCACAGCACCCCCTAGTGCCAAACCGAGAGAGATTGGTTCCTTGCCGATTCAGTGGGAAGAGGTACTGTAGAGTTAGGCAGGAATTCATTTGGCTAGCAATCTGGAAACCCCAGGGCGAATTCGGGGCTGCATTTCGGCTTCTTCCATCTCAGCTGACTGCATGGCCCTCTCTGCGCTGCAGCAGCAAGGCCTGGGAGAACCCTAGTGACTACACTAAGAGGGAAAGCATCCCTGGCTGAGCCCCCAACATAACTCCCTGCACTGGGGCATTGGGTTCAGAACTGACAGGGAGGGGAGAGTGCCCCCTACTGAGCCATCCAAACCACTTGCCAGGCATCCTAGCTTTCTCATCCAAATAAGTGGCCTGACTCTACTTATATGGTGAGAGCTGTTAATTAGCCATTCTTTTGTTAATGAATGCACAGAGGGCTTTGCCTTGTAGTTCATTAACTGCTAATTAATCTCCCTCTTTTTTTCTCCCTCAGCCATTCACTTTCCCTCTGTCTCCCAAACTGTTGCTGCGAGCCCAGAAATCAGCTTAGTCTCAGCATTTCCTGACCTGCTGGTGAAGAACCTGACCCCAAGTGTGAACTGCTGGCAAAATTTCACCCCAGGACAAGGCACCCCAGTAATCCCCTGTGTTGCTAACGATTACTTGCTAATAGGACCCTCCACTGGACAGCAGGCTAAAGCAGAGGCACTTTCAATTAAGGCCATTTGTTGAACTAATTGAATCATAAATAGCAGGCAATTAAAGGGCTTGTTTGTAATTAAATGAGCCTGGGAAGAGGTTAATATACAACAAGATTTTGGAGGAAAATCTAAATCTAAAATAACAGAGTCACGCTCCTAGCACTTCGAGGAAACTGCCAGGGTGCTTAACTGCATGGATCATCACTGCCCTCTGCTGGAAGGAATAAGAAATACTGATCTGTGTTCCCTGGGCCCACTATTGCTAGCAGTGGAGGGAGATTCTCCATCAACTCATATATGAGAAGTCTAGTTGCCCACCAGCTTAATCTATTTTCTGCTCCCTCTTTACCCCCCACCCCCAACTTTGGGCACATGACACACTAATGACCCAACACCTGAGCGAAACAATGTTATTCCCGTGCCTCAGGAGGGAGCACGGTGGCTGGCGCAGAAGGGTTAGCCCAGATTCAACTCTGCAGGTGTATATTAGAGACCCCACCCCCATTGTCCCAGGTGCTGCATAGACACATGGCAAGAGATTGTCTCTGCGCTGGCAAACTATATAGAGCAGACAGCACTTGGGGGGCGGGAAAGGTGAAATGATTTGCCAAAGGTCACATAGCTGATCAATGGCAGAGCTAGGAATACCGCTCTGGTGGGTCGAAACCCACTCCAAAACCATGCAGGCTCTGGCTAAGCTCCTTCGTGCCTTTCCTTGCGATCATACATTTTAGAACAATCTATTAAGAGCAGAGCTAGTTCTATTAATCATTTAATTCTTCGTAAATTATTTATAAATGTCACCTCCATTCCTGTTGTCACCAGTAAAGCACAGAACCTGAATTTTTTTAATATCATTTTTTCTTTAATCATCGCGGAGCAGCTGGGCATATTGCAGCTGATGGGAAGAAGGCATTTTCTGCTGGATAAAGGAGCTGGGAGATTGGATTCCTGGGTTCTCTTCCCTGGTTGTTGGGTCTAGTGGTTAGAGAGGGAGGCAGGACTCCTGGGTTCTAGTTTTGGTAGAGGAGCGCAGCCTAGATGCTAGCACAGGAGAGTGGCAGTCAGGACACCTGGGTCCTTACTTACATTCCCATGTACGGTATATAGAGCAGTAGAAACGAGTCATTGTCTGGATGAAATTTTAGCTCGTGCTGACTTCGCTAGTGCTTTTATTGTAGCCCGTTGTAAAACTAGGCTAATATCTAGCAGAGCTGACGTACCCCCTGGAAGACCTCTGCGTACCCCCGGAGTGTCCCTCTGGTTGAGAACCACTGCTCTAGAGAGCTTGGCCCGGCACCCACTTGTGCCAGGAAAAGGAGCTCTGGCCTGCAGGGAGCAGTGGCAGTGAGAAGCCAAAGTTTCACTCAGCTGCCATAGGGAGACAATTCCTTCATGGGGCAGTGGCCTTGCGATGATCCCTGTTGACCCTGGGCAGGGAGAACAGTAGAACCCATGGTTTATGGGGCAGCAGCAAGTCCCCTGGGTTTTCATGGCTGGAGACTTGGGTTTAGAGTCACCACAGGTCCCAAATGAAGCGGGTTTGTGTGTCTCTCTAAAGGGCATCAGAACCATGGCACAATCAGCAACAGCTTCTCAAAAGGAGGCCCAAGGTTGTGCTAGCTGAGGACTGCAGGCTGGGATTAAGGGGCATCGGCGGAGCTGCATGCAGGGAGCTCAGAGCTGGGATAGCAGGGATGGTCAGGCACCAGCAGAGCGGTTGAGTGAAAGAAGTTATTCCTACGCCATTAAAAGGAAGGTCCTGGCAAACTCCAGCACAAGCTCACGCAGTCCCCAGGCGCTGCTGTGGCCAGCCAGGGGGGCCCTGCAGCGAGCTGGGTTGGGGGGCACGGCGCTCTTCTCCTCTTCCTTTTCATTTGCAAGAGAGCTGCACCTCTCACAGCCTCCTCCAGGAGGAAACCCGACAGCGCAGGGACCAAGCCAAATGGGTAAGCGCTGTGTAATGGGAAAGCCTGGCCTGGTCCCAACGCAACCAGAAGCGCTAGCAGCTTTGATGCAACTGTAAATCTCCAAGGACAGCTGGATCCCGTCCAGGGAGATTCCTGCGCAACATCAGGGAGCCACCACCAATCAGGCCCACTGCAGGCCTAACCCCAAGTGAGGCTGGTAGGCATTCCAGCAGGGAGGGATCCTGCCTCCGTATCTTCATGCTGCTGCTGTTTATCTGAACAGGCTGCTGCGCTCCGATTCGGAGACATGCCAGACACACACACTCGTGGCAAGTGAAAATGTTATGCAGTGACAGGTTAACCTCTGGGCCAGCGGGGTCTGTGCCCAGGGGCCCCGGGCAACTGGGGGTGCCCTGGAAAAATGGGTGCCCCCGTGCCCTGACCTGCTCCACCCACCCACCTGGCGCTCCTGCTAGGGAGTGGGGGAAGCCCCCACACCCTGATCCCATTTCCCCAGCAGTAATGTATGGAAGGAGGTGGGGGGACTGCAGGCAGAAGGGATGAGGAGGGGCCCCACTTGCTTTGGCCCAGGGCCCCACAACCCCCTAATCCACCTCTGCTGTCATGATAGCAAAACATAGATCAGGTCATTAACCGTGTGGGAAAAGGGGGTGGGTTGGCTAGTGTGTGCGCTGCCCTCTACTGGATGGAATCAGAACTGCTATGTGTCATAGGCCCCTATCTGGTGAACGGCGAGTGAGGATTTCCCTTTAGCAGCAGCACCTGTTGGTGCGGGAGGAGACAGACAGAGAGGGCCTGGATTTCTCCAGCAGCGTTTTCCCAACAGGAGACAGATTTCCAGGGAAATCAGAATTTTCTTGGGGAAAGAAAATTTTTGAGGGTTTTTGGAGGAAAAAGTTGACAAACATGAAAATGTTTAATTTCCATCCAAATGCTTAGACTTTTACCACCCAGCTTGAGTTCTCCGCTCCATTCCCGCAGCTGCCGGGATGCTCCGAGAGGCGGAGAGCAACTGGGGACCTGTTTTGTGACGATCTCGTGTCCTTTTCGTTATTTCACCATCACCCCAGTCTGAGCAGTGAGGCATGGGAATGCAGCCACCTCTGAGATAGGACACATTCACTACTCGACGGCGCATTAGCCAATGCACAAGTGGTACAATGAAGATGAAAAAAGGCTCATAGTACAAAATATCAAGTATGTCAGAAAGAAGAAGAAAGATGTCCAAAGGGCTTAGGTAGACATCCCACATGTTTTAGCCATTCTGTAGCTTCAGAGTCAGCCGCATAACGACTGGGAATTCTTCCAGATAGTCCACCACAAGATAAGCAGCTGTTCAGCACACGTGTGGAGTCCGGAGGCTGCACCGTATCTCAAAGCCAGGCAGTCTCTCCTCAGGCTGAGGGCAGAGGAGGGAGTTTCTTACAGAGGGAGCGGCTCTGTGACAGCATCCTCTAGGGACTCGGGGAGACAGGCAGTACCATAGATCTTCTGCTGAGACGTTGGTGGGGAGGCACTTCCCATGTAGCTTTGACAAGTGGCAGGTGGGCCGTCTCCTGGATTTTATCAAGGAGGTTCTTTACTGCGATATAACGCACACAGCAATGCTGCCCAAGATTTCTCTCTCTCACCACCACCTGGTAACATACCACTGGGGGAGATCATATTTTGTCCTTTGACCCGAGCTCTCTGCAAACGCTCATTGACCTTCGCAGCACTACAATGTGGCAGCTGAGTCCTACACTTCCCACTTGACAGCTAGGGAAACTGAGGAACAGAAGGGCAGAGTCAGAAGAATGGAACCCAGGAATCCTGACATGCTTCCCTTCCCTGTACTCTAATAAGCGAAGAAGCGCACTGACAGTCCCAATGCTGAAATAAGAGACAGTGCTGAGTCCATTCAATGGGCAGCTCAGACAAAGCTATACCTTCCCAATTCCCATCCCCTCATTGACCCAGGTCAGCCACGCCCCTCAGACAAAGGCCAATTGAAAGGACTGCATGGCAGCCATACTGGCTGTGGGCACCCTGCCTGAGGGACCTGGTCTTCACTTCCCCATTCCTGCCACCTCTGTCGTTCTTTGGCCCAAGGAGGACCCTGCCTGAGTCCCAGGGCAAGTTAGAACAGCCTCAGATCTGCTCTAGTTTACACAGTGCTTCCCTCTCATTGCCCCTGAGAATACCCACAATGCAATGCACTCTGAGCCACCCTCTCTACTAAAGAGAGGGTGTGCAGTGCCCTCACGCCAGCTCGACACCAGCCAGGGAGTTCCCATGTGGGGGAGGAGATTCTCAGGGGGCCATTTATGCCCTCTTTAAACCCCTTTTCTGTGCCTCCCCATTGTCTCACCTCTAGGGCTGCCAGCCTCTCCTCCTCCTCACACCCTGCCAACAGGCCTTCCCCCCAAAGCCATCCCTATCTTGCCACTTCCCTTTGTTCCCGATGTAATATACCTTCTCTTCTCCCACTGTTTAGCACGGGCTTGTCACAATGGGTCGCCTTCACCCTTATGATCAGAGGGCTTCCTGTGTAGTCTTTGAGGCAGCATGGTCTAGTGGATAAGGTCCTAAACAGGGATTCAGGGAGACCTGTGATCTAGTTCTGGTTCTGCTGGTTGACCTTGGGCAAACCACTTCCCCTTTCTCTCTGCCTCAATTTCCCCTCCCACCCTTTGTCAATTTAGATTGTGAGCAGGGCAGGGTCTATCTCTTCTTCTGCGTCTGTGCTATACCTGGCCCAGTTCTCAGTTAAGCATGATTGTGGTACAGATAATGAGGATAATCACATACCAAATCTGTGGAGGGGCAGCTTTTGGGATGAACCTCTGCAGGGCATGAACATGCCAGCAATGAGAGGTTAGTGCTGGCTGCAGTGCTGGGACGTCCCACCAACATGGCAATTAATTCCCTGCTTTAATGCAGGGCACACCTCAGTCTTCCCAAGCCCTGTCAAGATGGGGCTGACTTTGAAGACCCCAGAGGGGTGATTACTGGGGAGGCCCTGCTCCCATAGCCCACCCCCCCTCCTCTGAGCAGATCTGAATGCTCCAGCTCCAGTGTGGGATCAGCCACCACCATTCCCCTAAAGCCAGATCAGCTGCAGCATGGACCATCCAGGAGGTGCCCTCCGAGCAGCCTTCTCCCTTGCTTCATTGTATCTGCCATGGGGACTGGTCCAGAGCGGCCAGAGAGACAGCACCAGCCTGGGGGAGCCAGGATGACACTCCCCAGAAACAGGGGGCGGGGGCACGTGTGAACCAAGCAGGGAGCCTGCCTCTTTGGATCCTGTGTGTGTGAATTCAGCCTCACCGAGACCAGAACAAAGGCACCGGGGCAGCTCAGCTCTGCGGCAGCTGGGAGCTAGCACAGCACAGCAGCTGGAGCCAAGCAACACTGCAGCCCCCCCACTCCCCAGACCAAAGCCTAGGGGAGCAAAGTCTGGAGCAAGAGCACCTGTCCCCATTGCTACTGGCCATGTGGTTTCAACTCCCCAGCCTGGTCTGAGCAACCCCTCACCCTATGTAGACTCCATTCGCTACGGGAAAGGCTGGTAGGAGCGGCAGTGCTGTCTAGGGGCTAAGGTATCGCTGGCATTCAGGAGCCTGGGGGTTTATTCCCAGCTCTGCTACTGATCCACTGGATGACCTTGGGCAAGTCACCCTGTCAGTTTCTCTTCCCACCCATCGTCTGTCTTACTCTGTGCATGGACGGTGCCTGGCCCAACGGGGCCCCGCTCACGGCTGTGCCCTGTCTCACACAAAGCTTGAAACACAGAGATGCAGGAACACTGGCAGAGCTGCCCACTGATGCCAGGACTAAGCGGGGCCCAAACAGGTGGTGTCCCGAGGGGATCTCACTTCTTCTCTCAGTGACGTGGAGGTCTATGGGGTTCCTCTGGATTGACCCCAGCTGCAGGGAGTCTGGCAGGGAAATGCCCAGCGATCAGAGCATTCCTAGGAGGGACAGACTGGAGTGGGGAGAAGCGGGGCAATGTCAGGCTTTGGTGGCAGTGGCGCAAAGTGAATCCAGTGGGGTCAGCCTGCCACCCTAGAACTCAGCCACATGTGGCTCGATTCAGCTGGTTCTGTCACTTCCCTCCTTGGCAGGCAGGCAGACGGGTGCCCCTGGGCAGGGCAGGCCCTGGGAACAGCATCCCCTGGGTCGCTGCCAGCACAGATAGCTCCACCAGGCTCGCTGCTGCCGAGGTACCTCTCCAAGATCTCCTGGGCACAGACACCCAGGCCGAACACAGAGCCTGGTGTAAACGGGCAGGACGCCTCTTCCGTGCCCCAGGAGAGCAGCTCCTAGGCCCCAATCCTGCTCCAAAGGGAGTGTTCACACGTGCCTGGGTGAGCCAGATGCTGGAGGGACAAGGGACTTAGCGACTGCATTCAGCATTGGCCACTGCACCTTAGCATTGCCCGGCTCCCCAGAGCTGAATTCCTGGGCCCTGCAGGTGGTCCTGGCCCTCAGGCTGTCCCTTCAGCAACTTCCCACTAACAGGTCAGGGGGCTTGAGACCTGGGCCTGGCCAGAACCTTAAATCTGGCCCTGGTTCTAATCTGATCTCCTCCACAAGGGGTGTCAGATTTCATCCCCGCCCCCCCATCTCTGTAGCTGGCTGACCCCCAAGCCCCACATCTGGGGCAGCAGCAGAAGGATCCGGAGCCACCTTTCCCAGTTGACCAGCCCCACCTCCAAGCACCCCAAAGTTCATTTCTTGTACAAAAACCAGCTGAGAGTCTTGCCACCCGGTTCCTCCTTGGCTTGTATTAACCCTTCACATCCCCAGGGGCTCAGCATCCAGCTGTTCCCACTCGCCTGGGTTGTTTCTCAGCTGGCTGGGAATCGGCAAGTACCACTCGGATCCACAGGGAGGTGCCGGCTGCCAGTTAACAGGCTGCGGCCTGCTGAAATTGGTGAGGGTTTATTTAATTTTTCATAGGGCTGACAATCGATTAGGGTTGCCGTGGCAACAAGAAGCACAAACGGGGGAATGGAGAGGGATGGAGAAAAGCTTTAAAGCAAGACAGACGGGCACCTGTCCTCGGCAAATCATGAAATAAAGAGGAGCTACGACACGTCCTTGGACATTTCAGAAACTCCCCCACTCCGTCCTTTCCAGGAGGGGGAATGGTGAGGATGCAGAAAGCCAGTTAGTGTCACTTGGAGAGAACCCCAAATCCCTCCCTCCCCTGCCAGTGAGCTTGGATTTCAACCAGATGGGGGGGGTGCACCCGGGCCATGGCCCGACCAAACCTCAGTGGTGCTGCGACCCCGTGCACCAGGTCATGATGCCACTCACTCAGATTTGGAGAGGGTAGGTGAAGGGCTCATGAGCTGGGGCAGGGGTAGGTGGGAGGGGCAAGATCGGCTGCTAGTGCGGGGGGGGGGGAACCTGAGAGAGAGAGAAGAGGTTCAGGCAGCAGGGGGAAATCAATGCCCCTCCCACTTTAAATGGGAGCCCCTGGAGTGGGGAGTCTGAACCTTCTCAAGGTGCCAGACCCAAATGGGACTCATCATGCCCATTCTGAACCAAGCAAGGCATGGATCCGTGGAGCTCGGCGTGGCGGGGGGCAGGGCGGGCGGAGGGATATTGGGCAGCTCAAGGGAAGTCCCCATACAGTCACACCCACAGCTGGAGGCAGAGGAAGGCAGCATGGCCTGGTGGGCTTCACGAGAGCTGGCTTCTAGCCTTGGCTCTGCAGAGTGACGTGGGGCAGGTCACCTCTGCTGTCCGTGCCTCTGTTTCCTCTGACACCCGTGCTCCATGCAGGACAGGCCAAAGGCACCTGTCAAAATGCTCTTGCTGAGGTAGCTTATTACATTTGGGGAGGGAGGGTTGGGCTCCCAGTGAGCCTGGGTTGGGCTCCCAGTGCAAAAGGGAGAAGATGAGATTCCCCTCCCCCATCATGCACCCCCCCAGGGTACAATCTCAGCTCCAGCCCTCCCAGGACATCAGGAACATTCACCTCTGGGTCACGGTGAGGAGCCGGCTGGGTCCTATGTTTATTTCTTCATTTGAAAATTTGAAAAAAAAGAAAAGAAAAGAACTATCGGGCTAATAAATAATCTGGACCAGAAGCTGTTTGGGGCAGTGCTCCTAGACACTACCGTAATACACCTAATAAATAACATATGGCACCCAGCACAATGGGGGCCTGGCCCCAGTGGCAGCGGCTCCTAGGCGCTACTGCAACATTGATCCTTAATGCTAAGCAATAAATGGCGAGGAAGTTTATTAAGATGGGAAGCAACCCAGTTAGCAACAGGACCCAGGACTGTGGGGCAAAAAGTCCAGCACAGCTGTGCCGAAGGAGCCAGACGTTGCAGTGCACAAGGGACCAGGTAATGTAGGGTAAGTGGCTCTAATTTTCACCCTGCACCAGAGGAGCCACGGCCACAAGGGAAGGGAAAAGTGGCTGAACTGGATGTCACTGTGCACAGAGCCAGATGTTGGTGCAGACAGATGTTGTGTTGCACCAGGAGGCAGATGTTAGACTGCACAAGGAGCCCATGGCAGATTTACCCTCCAGGATCCATCTCCCCTCCATCAGCAGGAGAACAAGCCAATGGAGAGGAATCCCAACCACCCCCTAGGGAAGAAGAGGTAGCTCAGAGATGTAATCCAGGTCCTTTCGGCCTCTCTGAAACACAACATGCAGCTGGGCTAAGATTAAAGCTGCCTCTGGCTTAGGCACGGGCTCCCATGGCCCAGCTGCCATCCATGACCCTGCAGGGCCCCAGTTCAAGTCCTGGCGGCAGGCAACACAGTCCCGAGATGTCGTGGTCTCCTAATGGGCTGTCTGCTCTAGCGCGCTCACAAGACACCCTGGGGGCTGAGCGAGGACAGACCCTCGCCCAATACAAAGGACTCGCCGGAGCAGGAGCGGGCCACTGGGCTGGTGTAGCCAGGATGGGCTCCCTGCCACCCATGGTTGGTGTAGTTCAGTCATGCTGGTTCAGTGCCATCTAGCCAGCTACCCATCCCCACTACCACATTGGATCAGCCCAGTGCTCCCATCGAGCCTGGTATCCTGCTGCTAGCAGGAGTCAATAGGCACTAAAAGTTCCACAATGCCCGTGGGTAGCTATGCGGGAAGGTGGAGGGGAGAGGAACCATTCCCTGCCACCCAGGCCAGGGGCGATCTGTGCATTGCCACGTCCTCAGTGGCTCCATTTGCTCCCTGAGGGTGCTGTGCAGAGGGAGGCGGATGAGGCTGTTGGGCCCCAATGTCTGTGCGTGTGAGGTTGGGGGGAATCCCCCCTTCCACCTTCACGCCCACACATCCCCGCCTGGGTACAGGAGACGAAACAGGCCGGGGGCCCCACAGGAAATTGCAGCTTTAATTCCCTCCCTCCTCCCTCTCCACCCCCCAAAAATGCCCATCCCAGTAAAGGAGCAGGGCAAAGTGGAGCCCATTGGTCACCATGGCAACGCTGCATGATGGGAGGAAAATTGCTTTCTGCGCGCGGAGTCTGTTTTCAATTTAACATCCAAGGAGCTGCAAAGTGTATCGATGAACTGGGCTGCGGGGGGAGGAGGGGCACAGGGATGGGTGCACGGGGAGGGGCCTAGCCCCAGATTCCCAGAGCGTTGCAGGTGGAGGGTGGATGGGCCAGGAACCCTCGGGGCGGGGGGGTGCACATGCAAGGCAGCTGATGGATCCCCAGGCCAAGACTCTGCAACTTGACTAGTGATTTTGGGGGCAGAACATCTCCATTTCTTTTTGGGATGTGTAACTGGAGCCGCCCTCCCCCCTACACACACATCCTTAAAGAATCAGGCCGCTCAACACTTTCTGCAAACCAGGCCCCCCAAAAAGCTTGGAAGCACTTGAGAAACGCTGGGCACCTTGGAACATCTTGGCCTGCAGGTGTGGAGGAGCCGAGGGGAAAGGCAATCCAATTGCCTTGGTCCCTCGTCCCACTCCCCGCACTGCCCTGTTATTCCCCAACCAGCCCTAGACGGCTCCATATAATTAGCCAGACAGCTAATGCGTCTCTATTTGAAGAGCTGATTAATGCTGCCACCTATAGGAGGATGCAGGTTTCCGCAGCTGACTTGGAACCAGGGATGCAGGGAAAGATCTAGGGACTCAGGAACAGGGCCGGCACTTTCATTTAGGCGACTTTGGCAGTTGCCTAGGGCGCCAGCATTATGGGTGGGGCTGCATTTTGCCGGGGGGGAGCGGCAGGCGGCTCCGGTGGAGCTGCCGCAGTCGTACCTGCGGAGGGTCTACTGGTCCCGTGGCTCCGGTGGAGCTGCCGCAGTCGTACCTGCGGAGGGTCTACTGGTCCCGCGGCTCCGGTGGACCTGCCGCAGGCATGCCTGTGGCAGCTCCACTGGAGCCGCGAGACCCGCGCGTAGGGTGGCGAAATGGGCCGGCGCCTAGGGTGCCAGAAACCCTGGTGCCAGTCCTGCTCAGGAACAGGGATTGAGGATGGGTGCCCGTCCCTGGCACCTCCCCAAGGATCCTGGATCAAGATCTAAGCACACACACACCCCATAAGGATAGCATTGCTCATCAGACCTCTCTCAGGCCCATCCCTGGGGGGTTAAAGCTGTTGCTGGGGGAAGCCCATCTGCCCAGCGTTAGGCCTGACGCAGGCTTGTCTCATGGGTTAGCTCAGTGCAGTGATTCCCAACCTTTTTGTGACCAGTAGCACATTCATGGTTTCAGAAAAGTGTGGCGGGCACCAACAATTTTACAAGGCTTATTTTGTATTTGTACATTAAATAATACAAAAAAATATTTACTATTACATAATATATGAATCCAGAGAGAAGAGAGAAGCTGGAAAAAAGCCACAAGGACAGAGAACACTGGTGCCCGCAGCCCTGGAGTACTCTGTCCCCAGCAGGCGTGGGGCCCCAGATTCTCTTCTCTGCTGGGCACTAGGTGGGCCCCGCGCCTGCCGGGCACCCAGCACCTGCAGCCCCAGAGTTCTTTGACCCCAGCAGGCGTGGGGCCGCGGCTTCTCCCCGGCTTAAGCCATGGCCCCACACCTGCCGGGGACTGAGCACACCGGTGCCCGCAGCCTGCAGCCCCAGAGTTCTCTGTCCCTGGCAGGCGTGGGGCCACGACTTCTCTCCCCTGCTGGGAACTAGGCAGGCCCCACACCTGCCGGGAACAGAGAACACCGCGCCCGCAGCCTGAGTTCTCTGTCCCCAGCAGGTCCCCTGCTGGGCACTAGGCGGGCACACATAAATGCCCCAGTGGGCACCATGGTGGGGACCACTGGCTCAGTGGTTTGAGCATTGGCCTGCTAAACCCAGAGTTGTGAGTTCCCTCCTTGAGGGAGCCATTTAGGGAACTGGGGTAAAAATCTGACTGGGGATTGGTCCTGCTTTGGGCAGGAGGTTGGACTAGATGACCTCCTGAGGTCCCTTCCAACCCTGATATTCTATTATTTTCTCTTAGCAAAAGGCAATCTTTCACCCCACTGACCAAGCTGTCCTGAGCTCAGCAAGGGGGGCTAGGTGGCTGGGGGTCTTGGATCGAGCGGTCCCATCCATGCCTTTCACACCAATCCCAGAGGGCGGTACCCTGGGAGCCTGATCCCATGTGGGGTGCTGCAGGGTCCCATCCTGTCACCCCACCTAGTCAAGGCTGCTGGGGCATGGGGGAGGCAGCCTGGACTATGCTGAAGACAGAGCCAGGGTGCTTTTGCGATCAGCAATGAGCAGGTCAGGGGGCAGCTGGCCTCCACAGAAGTTGCGGCAGCATCAGGGGCAGCTCTAGATATTTTGCCGCCCCAAGCATGGCAGGCAGGCTGCCGTCAGCGGCTTCTTTGCGGGAGGTCTCCAGTCCCACGGATTCAGCGGCAAGCCTGCAGGAGGTCCACCGAAGCTGCGGGACCAGCGGACCCTCCGCAAGCATGCCACCGAAGGCTACCTGCCTGCCGCCCTCGCTGCGACCAGCAGAACACTCCCCATAGCTTGCCGCCCCAGACCCGTGCTTGGCGTGCTGGTGCCTGGAGCCGCCCCTGGGCAGCATAGCCTAGTGGATGGAGAGAGCACTGCAGTGGGACTCAGGACGCCTGGTTCTGTTCCAGACTCTGTGGCCTTGGGCAAGCCACCTCTCCTCTGTGTCTCCTCTTGGGGGGACGACTCTTAGATGCTTGGAACAGTGGGGTGTCTCATCGGCAGGCCAGCGCTCCGTACGCTCAGGGCCCTAAGCTAGTCAGCTGTGTCCATGAGATTATCTCCTAAGAAGATCCATACTGTTCAATATATATTTCCCAACTGCCTCCACTGCCCAGGCCGCCATCCTAGTATGAGCATGTGTAGGAGCTGGGCAGAGGGGTCTGACAGCTTTCTCTGCAGCACAGTCTCAAGACCCGTAACTGAACAAGCACCAATGGGTTTGGATGTCCAGTGGCCAAGAATTGGGGGCAGAGGGGATGTTTGGATCTGGGGTGTTTGCTCTAGAATTGTTTGCTCTGAAACTCTGTAAATCACCAATAGTGGGCGTGGAGGGGGGGGGAAGTCACTTAATGCAAAATGCTGGATTCCTACAGAAGGTGTCAGTTCCTATTAAAACCCAATGGGCCATTGTGGAACAAAGACTTTGTCCGTTGTTCCCACCCAGGAAGAGGTTACATGCAGAAACGCTCTTGAACACTAGTGAGGTGGGGGATAAAAACCCCTGGCCAGAAGGAATTAGGGTCTCTTTATGCTGTCTGGGTGCTGAGGGACAAAGATTCCTAAACATCAGCATGAGATCCGCGAGCTGCTTGGCTTGGGTTAGCCCTAAAGGACATATATTGAGCTGTTTATCACAGAAGCGTCTCTTACCTTTTGAATTGAAGACTATCTCATTTGTGTCTGTTAATCTGCTTTAACCTTGTAAATCATTCTTATTTCTTTTTCCTAATTAATAAACTTGTAATTAGTTTGTTACAGGGTTGGCCACAAGTGTGGTCATTGGTTTGAGATCTGGGTACCACTGACCTGGGGTAAGTGACCAGTCCTTTGGGACCGGGAGTAACGTGAATATTGTTGCGTTTTTTGGTGTAACGGACAATCTATCCTTAAGTCCAGCTTGTCAAGCTAGGCTGGAACGTCCAAGGGGACTGTCTGTGAGGGTTACAGTGCTTCAGGGTTGCCCAGAGGATTCAGGGGGCCTGGGGCAAAGCAGGGGAGCTGCGGCGCTTGTACTCACCCGGCAGCGGTCTGGGTCTTCGGTGACATTTCACTGAAGGGCCTCCCACCGCCAAAATGCCGCTGAAGACCCGGACCACCACTGGGCCAGGGCTCGCGGGGCCTCTGTGGGGCCCAGGGCCTGGGGCAAATTACCCCACTTCCCCCCCCCCGCCCCCCCGGGTGGCCCTGCAGTGCTTTAGGAGTTCACACTCATTTCAGGGTTGGCAAAATCTAATTACAGAGCGTACAACCAGTTGTGAGGGGGAGTTGCCCTGCTTCTTGTCAGTCTGCCCTGAGGTTGCCACTCACCGTCGTGAGTCACTCCAGCCAATGTGACACCGATCATGCCCCTAATCCAGCTCCAATCATAGTTCCAGTTCATTAGTGAAAACTGGATCCTGTCTGGGAACCTGGGCAGAGCCCTGAAATTCAAAAGGAGGTTTCTTGGGAAAGCCCAGCCAAGGCTGGCAGCACACGTAAGCTCAGAACAAGAAGAGGCTGGTGGCAAGACTTATAGCGGTGACCCAGGCACTGTGAGAGCTTTGAGGAGGTTAAGAGACAGCTGGTGCAGTGGTTAGGGTACTGAGCTGGGAGACTCAATAGGGCTTAGGAGAGGGCTTAGCTCAGTGGTTTGAGCATTGGCCTGCTAAACCCAGGGGTTGTGAGTTCACTCCTTGAGGGGGCCATTTAGAGATCTGGGGCAAAAATCTGTCTGGGGATTGGTCCTGCTTTGAGCAGGGGGTTGGACTAGATGACCTCCTGAGGTCCCTTCCAACCCTGATATTCTATGCCCCAGGTTCAATTCCCTGCTCTGCCACAGACTGCCCTGATAAAGCTCTGTGCCTCAGTTTCCCCCTGTGCACAATGGTGATAATAGTGCAGGGATTTATGACGCTCAGGTCCTATGGTAAAGGAGATCAGGCTAGACTGATACCTGATTTCCACTCACAGCACAACCGTTGTATGTCCTGGATGAACAAAACAGCTCTGGAGAGCCTACAACCCCAAGCTGCCAATGTGGCTGGCTCAGAAGAGCCATCTTCCTTTAGTGCTGCCCTTTGTGAGTGAGGGTTTCTGCTGTGTAGCTGTAGGGGACTTGATGCAAAGAGTTAAAACAGCTGTTCAAGGTGGGGAGGCTTTGGGGACACCAAACATTTCTAGTAACCCGCTCAGCACCAGCCCAGGCTGGGAGTGGCTGTAAATCATTGGCATCTCCGCATCTGTCCAGGAGCAGGGCACAATTCTGCCTGGCTTGCGAGGAGAACTCCTCTCCTGGGATATGTCTGCATTGCAGACCCCAAAGACAGACTCAGAGCCTCAGCATGGGAGGCCTTTCCTGCTTCAATATTAATGCTACAGATCATCACCCAGGATCCTATAACTCTTATCCCAAAGAAGCTGCTGCTCCTCTTTTCTCGTGAGAAATGTTTCTCATCGCCTTAGCCCGTTGCCTCCAAATTAGAGCAGAGACAGTGGCTCCCCTCCCCAAAGCACAGTCATCAGGCCATTCCATGGCTGCAAAATCCAGGCCAGGATTTAGGAAGATGCCAGGCAGCACCCCCTGCCACAGAGAACCACAAGGTTAGTATGTGTCCAGCAGCCTCTGCCTCACTTTATCTCCAGCCTGGCCAAATCCCTCTTCCACAGCTTTCGTTTGATCTCTGCAATATGTCAGTTCATCAAAACCAAAACCATCTGTGGGAAAGGGTCGGTTGGGGTGAATTTCCTGACTCAAAATATCTATATATGGAAATCCAAAATAATCAAAACGTTTCTGGTATTTTGTTTGTTTCCACATTGGCCATAATTTATTCTCAGAAAACAAGGCTTAACATTATTTTGAAAGGTCAAAATCAAAACAAAATATTTCGATTGACCCGCAAGGAGTTTTTTCAGTTTATCAGTTGGCAAAAATTTACGAGAGCGCCACTTTTCAGCCCCATTTGAGATGGGAAAAATTTTCAAAATCTCAAAAATTCTCACAGGATGGGAAAACTGTTTCCGCCTAGTCCTATCTAGGAGCAACTTCCTTCCAGAGCGTCTATCCCCACTTATAGAGCAGCAGCTGCTGTAAACGAGCAAATGATATAATGTTGTGTAGTCCAGTGGTTCTCAACCAAGGGTATGTGTACCTCTGGGAGTACGCAGAGGTCTTCCAGGGGGTACATTAACTCATCTAGATATTTGCCTAGTTTTACAACAGGCTACATAAAAAGCACCAGCGAGGTACAAACTACAATTTCATACAGAGAACGACTTCTTTATACTGCTCTCTATACTGTACACTGAAATGTACGTGCAATATTTATGTTCTAATTGGTTTATTTTATAATTAGATGATAAAAATGAGAAAGGAAGCAGTTTTTCAGTAATAGTGTGGCTGTGACATTTTTGTATTTTTATGCCTGATTTTGTAACCAAGTAGTTTTTAAGGGAGGTGAAATGTGGGGGTATGCATAGGGTGACCAGACATTCCAATAAAATCGAGACCGTCCTGATATTTAGGTGTTTGAACCGCGTCCCAACCAATCTTTGGTCTGGATGCAATTTGTCCTGATATTTCGCTCCACCGGCAGCACTCGGGTTTTTTTTTTTAATTTTTATTTTTGCTCCACCGGCAGACCCCCCCGCCCCCATGTGTCCCAATATTTTCTTCCTCCCATCTGATCACCCTAGGTGTGCAAGACAAATCAGACTCCTGAAAGTGGTACAGTAGTCTGGGAGATTGAGAGCCCCTTAGCTAGCATTGCACGATGGGGTTATATTAAGCTGTAGGTCCCAAGCAGAAGGTTCAGGGATGAGGTTTAAGTCTGGTCTTCACTAGAGTTAGGTCAGCTTAACTGCATTACTCGTGGCTGTGAGAAACTGAACGCCCTGTGCGATGGGATTAAGCCAACCTAAGCCACAGTGTAGACACGGCTAGGACAAAGAACGAACTCTTCTGTCAACCTGTCCGCTGCCTCTGGGAGAGGTGGATGTATTGCAGCGATGGAAGAACCCCTTCTGTCGGCCTGGTCTATATCTACACTGGAGCACTGTAGCGTTTCTAGTGTCGGAAACGTAAGTCACTTGTGCATGACTTACAGAGCTCCTGAGCACTCCCAGTTCCCATCGATCTTGAGTTTGGGGCTATTTACATCTAGGGTCTGTGATAAAGATTGTGGACCTGCTCCCCACCTAGATCCAGACGTCCCCAGAGCAACCCAACCTAGGGTTTGGGTTCTGAGCCATCTCTAGAGGTCACATGGCTTGCCTGTGCCAGAATGCACCCCAGTTCTCTGCTTTGGCCACTAGATCCCACTCCCCTTTCAGAGCCAGGATCAGAGCCTAGGAGTCTTTACACCCAGCTCCCCCTTCTAACTCATGAGACCCCACTTCCCTCCCAGAGCTGGGAGTAGAACCCAGGACTCTGATTCCCTATATCCCCTGCTCCAAGCACTATAAGACACTGTCTCCTGGAGGTGGTATAGGACTCCAAGCGTTCTGTCTCTCAATCCTCTAGTCTCACCATAGTTTTAACTCTTTAATACGGACAATAATAGAACCCAAGAGTCCTGACTACTTGTCTCTTGCTCTGGCCACTAACCCACACTATCTCCCCGAGCCAGAAAGAGAACGTGGGAGTTGTGGTCTTAAATCATCTCTATAAATCAATAGATCTCCCACCCCCCAGTCAGGAATAGAACCCAGGAGTCCCAGCTCCCACGCATCTTCTGCTCTACCCATGAGGCTCCACTGTCTTCCCAGGTTGGCAATAGCAACCAGGAGTCCTAGCTCCCGTCCTGAGCTTTATTATGCAGCTATCTCCTATAGCAAGGTTACATCTTTCAGCAAAAACCTCCATGAAATAAAAAGGATTTATACTTAGCTACATGAACACCAGGCTATTTTCCCTACCTGCAGCAGGTGTAATCTTAGAAAGCTGGATATTGGTTCAGGTAGGAAAGACAAGAATGTCTATAAATCATAATGCTATTCTAGCTTATATATCACCCGCAGCCTTGCTTCTCCTCACACCACTGCCCTCCAAAAACTCCATCCTCTGAGCCGGTCAGACATGTCAACTAACAAGTGAACTGATTTGGATCAGCCCTGCAAGAATCCAGATGCTCATCCAACCTCGCTCCATCTTCCCTCAGTCATGCCTCTACAGCTGTAGAATCTGCCGCAAAATCCAAATAAAGAAATCCTTTACATTTTTAAACTGTGAGCAAGCAGCATGACAACATCTTCCTGAATCTGCAGAGAGCCTGAAAAAATAGCTCGTAGGGATGTGACCTGCCATTGGTCACCAAAAATGTGAATGTTCACTCTGGAACCTAATGATGGTAAATCAAATATCACCACTGTCAGCTATATCACAGAAGATCATTTTAGCAGAAATATCCAGCTAATGTGCTCAAACACCAGATAACACAGAGGAGGCAGAAGGCAGCGGGTGAGCAGGGGCTTACTGCAGTGGGGCTCTGCCAATAGCAATGCCAGCCCCCCACCAAAATGTCAAGTTACATCTACTGCCACCAGAGCACCACAAATGTAACTGTCTTCCCATGTCCCTTTCCCCAGTGCCAAGAGCCCAACCCAGTCCTCTTTAACATCCCTGGATGTGTTTTCAACATGCAATGCTACGACCATCCAAAAACCAGAAACACAGGGGGAGCAAAACTGACCCAAATCTCAGAATTAATTATGCAAAGGAGTCCCCAGCGGGCGCATTATTGAGCTTCATATCTAATCTGGGGAAAGTCGCCTTTGTTGCATCGTTCTGCAGGAGCTAACATAGAATTATCAGGAACCCAGCAGCCAAAGTCAGGATTTTCAGCCGTTTCAAGCTTCTGATTAGACAGGAACAAGCGCCAGTGCCTTCCATGGCCTCTTCCATCCAAGGATGAGGAAAAGCTTCAAATGCCAGGGGTCAGATTTGTCAAAGATTCATCAATTTGAAGGCCAGAAGGGACCATCAGAGCATCTGGTCTGACCTCCTGCATAGCTAGGGCTGTACCAAATTCACGGCCATGAAAAATGCGTCACGGACTGTGACATCTGGTCTCCCCCCATGAAATTTGGTCTTTTGTGTGCTTTTACCCTATACTATACAGATTTCACAGGGGAAACCAGCGTTTCTCAAATAGGCGGTTCTGACCCAAAAGGGAGTTGCAGGGGGAGGGTCGCAGTATTTCCACCCTTCTGTGCTGCCTTCAGAGCCGGGTGGTCGGAAAGCGGCAGCTGTTGGCAGAGGGACCAGCTCTGAAGGTGGCGCCCTGCCAGGAGCAGCGCAGAAGTAAGGGTGACAATATCATACCACGCCACCCTTACTTCTGCGCTGCTGCTGGCAGCGGCTCTGCCTTCAGAGCTGGGCTCCTGGCCAGCAGCCGCTGTTCTCAGCTGCCCAGCTCTGAAGGCAATGCCAGCAGCAGCGCAGAATTAAGGGAAGCAGTTCCATAACCCTCTCTACACTAACCTTGTGACCCCCTTGCAACTCCTTTTTGGGTCAAGACCCCTATAATTACAACATCGTGAAATTTCAGATTTACATAGCTGAAATCATGAAATGTGCTATTTACTAAATTCCTATGACCATGAAATTGACCGAAATGGCCCCTGAATTTGGTAGGGCCTAGCACAGGCCAGAGACATTCCCTTAGTCACCTGTGCATTGAGCCCAATAATTTGTATTTAACTAAAATATCCTCCAGAAAGATATCTGGTCTTGATTTGCAGACATCGAGAGATGGGGAATCTACCCTCCTCTCAGTGGTTTGTCCCAAGGATTCATCACCCTCCCTGTTACATGGCAAGGCCTTATTTCTAATTTGAATTGCCTGGCTTTAACTTCCAGCTGCTGCTTCTTGTTCTGCCTTTCACTGCTAGATTCAGGGTTTGTCTACACTTCCAGTGCAGAAGCGGTGCAGCTTCTCCCATCAGCACAGGTACTCTACCTTTCCCAGAGGCTGGAGAAGCCCTCCCATCGACAGAGCGCTGTCTACACCAGGGGTTAGGTCGGTATAACTAGAAAATCCACACCCCTGAGCGACACGGTTAGACCGACATAAGTTTATAGTGTAGACCAGGGCTCAAGAGCTTTTCAGTACCCGGGATTTTCTCCCCAGCCGGCCAAATCTTGATGGCCCACTTACAGAAGCCTAAAATGGTCTCAGCTAGCCACCAAGTGAGTCCTTTTTTGCAGGCGCATTTTCAGTCTGATCTGTCTATCTGTGCCTACTCCATTGGTCATAAAATGGCCTCACCCCTTTTAAAATCCAGCTACAACATCTGGTTCTCTGATTTCCTGCAGCAATGAGTTCCGCAGATTGGCTATTTGCTGTGTGAAGAAGAATTTCCTTTCATGTCTTCTAAGTTACCTACTATGAAGTTCAATTATTTGGCCTCTTGTTCTCATTTTATAGGATGGGGTTAAGAGGAAGTGGCTGGCTCTCACTACACCCTTCCTTCCAAACAGAACAATCCTCGTTTATTGGTGTGCATAAGTCACAATGTAATGAGTGCGCCCCCTGGGGGCTGCAGCTGCATTCACAGGCATCCTCCTGCTGTCTCTGTCCTAAACAGGAAGCCTTTCTAATGCAAATCTAAAGCAATTAAAACTTCATTCTAATGCACTTGTTCTAATGTAATGACATCTATTTGCCCATTTCCTTCTCATCTCTCCCCAACCCCAATCCCCCCAATATCTGACAGCATCACAGCTGTGCTCTCCTCACTCCCTGGCTGAAGAAAGGCATTGAGTCACATTCTGACCCCAGTCTCTCTCTGCGTCATCTTGGGCAAGTCACTTTAATCCCTCTGGGTCCCCACTCCTCATCTGGAAAGGGGGGATGGGAATACTCACTGTCTATATCAACTGTGAACTCTTTGGGACTGGGATTGAGTGTTTATACAACACTCAGCACCACAGACCCCAATCTCAGTTCAGGGTAGCAACCCATCAATACCATAGACAGCTTAATATACAACACACACACACACACACACACACACACACACACACACACACACACACACACACACACACACGAGCCTGCGGCTCAGACTGCAGGCACAGAGCTTCCAATTAATATGTCATGGCCTTGTTCAAAAATATGCCTCCTGTCCAGTCTGCGTAAACAAGAGAAGGGAAGGCGGGGTCAGGGGTAGAAAAAGAGTGAAAGGCAGAGATGGGAAAAGAGAGAGAGAGAGCTGGAGGCAGACAGAAACTGCCAGCCACCTCCACGGAGCAAAGGGAAAGCCCTGCACTATGGGGTATGTCACTGCCGCACTCTGTGCCTCAGTTTACCCACGTAGACAATGTCCCAGCTCAAGGGCTGTGGGATCCCTTGAGGAAGGTGCTGGATATTTGATCCCTGCATTATGAGGGGAAAGGGAGGTTCCATTGCCCCCTCCCACGCTTTGAGGAGAGGTTGATGGGGCAGGAGGCACGTTCCACTGCTCGCTCCCCTCCCTAGAGGCTGGTTTGAATTCACTCCCCCACACACACATGGCCTTTCTTCCCCACACCCTCCCGCCAGGCTTCTCCCTTAAACTAGATGTTGGTCAAGTGCACCCAATTCTCCGTCCCCCTTTGCTTGGGGCCTTCCCTCGCCTGCCTGGCCGTGCCCCGCCTCTCTCCACCCTCCTGCCAAGGCCATAAGTAGGGGGAGAAATATAGAGGTGTCTAGCAAGGGAATCTTTTCTTTTTCTTTCACTTTTCATAACGAGCCTCCTCTCCAGAGCCACCATGAAATTGGCTGAGGACGTAATGATTCTTCACAACCTTAAGGCGGGTGGCGGTCCACCAGGGAGCTGTGCGCTCTTCATTTAGCTTGTTTATTGTTCAGGCCTAATTAAAATGTTACACTAGCCTGCCTTTTACATCCGATTCCCAGCTAATGAATTCGGAGCCATTTTAATAAAAAGCTCCTCGCAAGCGGGAGGGTTGGGGAGCTGGGGCGAGATATCGGGGGGTGGTCTGAACAGCCAAAGCAAGAAGGAAGCAGCAATTATACAAGATAAGCATTAGATACTCGCATCAGAATTACCTCCCGGAGCAATCACTAGGATTCCCGCAGAGCGCCTGCCATAAATACACTGCAATACATTTTATGATAATTGAAGTAATAACCGTGGCTTTCTTATGTGGGTGGGAGAGATTTTTTTTCCACCCTTCCCAACGCAAATAAAAACCCAGAGGTTTGGCTGTTAAAGACGAGAAGTCACCAGCCCTCACTCTGAAACAAACTCACGGGTCCATATGGAAGCAACATAAGGATTATGGGAGGGAGAGCTCTGCAAAGGGCTAGTGATTTTTTGGGTGCAAGACAGTGTGAAGAAGGAAGGTGGCTGGTCTGGATGCGGTCTCAGAGGAGGTGGGTTCTATTCCTGCCCGTTGGGCTACACACTGTGCCTCAGTTTCCCCATCTGCCTCCAGAAGGATTTGAGGATGAGGAGCTGTGAAGAAGGGGGCCGTGTGATAGGATATGCCCCTGTGCGTGAGAGGTGGGTGGAACGGCAGCCCCTTTGCCATAAAAAGGAGTTTGCTGAGAGACTTTTTGGTCTGATGATGCATTGATTCACACCAGTGTCTGGAGATGGGGGAGGGGAGGAGGCAGTTCCACGGGCTGGGTTAGGGGTTGATCATGACAGCAAGGGGTTATCTGAGCTCTCGTAGATTTTCTTCTTCCTCCCCCAGCACACACACACTCCCCAATGCACACCCCCAAACATACTCACCCCACAATACCTCAATACACACACAGAGCAGTACACATCCCTACAGTCACCCAAATATCCAGGCAGCCCAATACACATCCAGACAACACCCCCCAAATATACACACCCAGCCCAACATACAAACAAGCACCCACTAGGCTTGCCAGTTTTGGTTGCACGTATTCCTGGAGGTTTTACCACAAGATTAATTAAAGATTAAGCTTTAATTCCTGGAGACTCCAGGACAATCCTGGAGGGTTGGCACTCACTCCCCCAGACATGTCCACCCATATCCCCATCACATATCCTCTCAGACCCTACAGAGTCAAGATCTAGGGACTCTCCAATCCCTTGAGGAATTAGAAAAACCCAGAGATCCAGCCCTCCTGTGAGCCTGCTACCCACTAAAAGGAGAGAGCATCCCAGATGCATAGAACTGGGGTAAGACATCAAACAGGCCCCATTGCAGGGTGGGACAAGAGGGAATCTTTCATCTCAGCTTGCCCCATGGAACTCGGGTGGTCTAATGCTTAAAGACCCAGAGCCAGGACTCCTGGGTTCTATGCCCCGCTCTGCCCCTAACCTGCTGGATGACTTTGGGCATGTCGCTGCCCTGCTCTGTGCCTCAGTTTCCCCACCTAGACAACATCCCAGCTCAAGGGCTTTAGGATCCCTTGGGGAAGGTGCTGGGTATTTGAAAGCTGCCAGCATGTCTGTGCCATAGAGCAGGTCCCAGGGCACCTTGTACCTGAGGGGTGGGGGCAGGGAAGAGAGGCTGCAGGGGAACTGGTGAGCTGAGGGTTTCTGCCCCTGTCCTCCCGGTTCTTTTGCCATCAGCATGCACAGCACACAGGCCAAGCTAGCAGCACACAGCCGGACTCACACAACTACACACACACACAGCCACACCACAGAGGCACACACAACCCTCCAAAACCCCTCACCTGCGTGCAGGTTCCATCACTCCTACTTGCACCCACAACCGAATGCACCGGGGGGGTGCCTATGTATCCATTCCCCTGCTGTGTGCGTGTTCACAAGCACACACTACGGGACCTCCACAATGCACCCACACACACAGCTGCCGCACGCCTGTGCCCAAGGACACAGCGTAGGCAAACAGAAACAGAGATCGGCCCTGTATTGCGAGCACTAGTGGGTGTTAATATCATGGCTGAAGAGAGAAAACTCTTGTACAATTGTACAGGGGTCCTGAGCTCAGAGGGGCCCCTGTGCTATCTGTAACCAGGGTGAAATGGGAGTGGGTGGGGCCCCAGCAAACCTGATGTCTCAGGGCCCCAAATTCCTCTTCCCTCCTGGATACTCAAGCCATGGCCTCAGCAAGACATTCCCGCACAATGCACCTATTTTTGGCCAGTAGTGAAAAGGTTAACAGGCTGAGGTTTGCCATGCGGGACACCTTGGACCACCTGGAAGACATCGGCCCAGCTTTGGGGAGGCAAGGGAGGGGAAGAGACTGGAGTCTTTTTATAGCCAGAGTTTGGGGTGGACAGCGTCTGGAAAAGGATCCGATTCAGGGTAAGTCCTGGGTGCCTGAGGATGCTCTAAACACCAGGCCAGGTCTGAAGGTCTCCAGATTGCAGGTACCAGTGAGTACCAGGCCAGGCGCCATCGCTGTGCTATCTGGCCACCCTACAACTCTCCGAATTGCAACCTCCCTGCTAGCCCAGCCCTGGACTCCCCACTCCCTTCCCCCCCCACCCCAGCTCTGCCAATGCAGGGAGTGGAACTGAGCTCTGCCAATGCAGGGGAACTGAGTCAAGCAATCTGGGTGATGAAGGTTCAGGTGGGTCACTCTCCTGATTTTGTCTCCTTCCCTGAACAATGCTGGAAGCTCTTAAGGGCAGGACCTTCTTCTCACGCTATATTTGTACAGCCCCCATCCTTGATCCATAACTGAGGTCCTTCTCCATGACCATAAATTGAGCAAATAACACTAGCGGTGGTGAATTTCTCTCCGTGTCCTGGCCCTGCATCAAAAACACAATGACAAGAACAGCAGGGTGAAAAGCCCCACTCAAGTTTTTCACCAGACATTTTGCACATTGTTTCTCTTTTGCACCCTTTCCTGGGAAAATCGTTCAGTTTTTGAAAACAGTTTTCAGTTAAAAAAAAAAAAACAGGTTGTGGGGGGGAAAAACATTTTTTTTAGCTGAAAAAAATCAATTTCCTTTTTCTAGAATGAAAAAGCTCCAAAACAGAAAAGATTGCCCAGAACTAATTTTCACTGTGCATTGAAGAATCCCCCATTCTAATGAACAGGATTTGTTTTCCAACTCAACCCATCACCACGACTTCCAGGCCACTGGGAAGGGAACCAAACTGTTCTCTGTTGGCTATAGGGAGAGCCAACCAGCTCGACATTTGACCCACTCCCTCTTCGCTTAACCAATCCTAGCTGCACCTCTATGCAAAGACTCTCCCTTAAGAATCAGTGGCTTCTTGTGTTCAGAGAAGGTGGGGGACAGAACGCCTGGGTTCTATTCCTGGCTCTGCCATGGTCATCGCATCTGACCTCGGCTAAATCACATAGGGCCAAATTCTCACAAGTGCCCACTGATTACGGATGCCCAACCTGCGTGTTTGATTTTGCTGGACAACCCAAAGCTCAAGAACTTTGAAGTTGTTGGCCATAACCTCTGGATGCCCTCTTAATAATTAAAACCAGAACAATCACACCTTAGCTTGGGTAGAAGGGAGAAGCTCTGATTTAAAGCCGTCCCGTGCTTTGAAATCCTCAAATGAAAAGCAACAAAGAAAGGCAAAATATTGCTACTTAGACCCAGATTTACCTCCGTCCCATGTGAACCTGCTCTTACTTTTATCCGCATGGTATGATTGGCACCAGGAGGACCGGTCTGCGCTAGTCAGTGGGCAGAGGACTATCAAGGGACTGAACCCACAGTGGGGTGGGGTTTGGATTCAGGTTGGAAGGCGCTAGTATTTTGTCAGGAGATTCTTTACCAGTGGGGGCCAGAATCTCCCAAGCATGGCTGTTCTCATGAGATTCCAAGCAAACCACTTCCAGGATCAGGTCCCAAAAATTTCTAACAGTTGGAACAAGCCACCTAGGGGCATGGTGGATTCTCCACCTCTTTTAATTGCCGCTAAGTCTCTAGCTCAGCTAGAAGTCATGGGCTGGGTACAGGGACCACCGGGGTGAGAGTCTCTGCCCTGGTCATGCAGGAATTCCATCTCCGAGCATTCGAACACTCCACCTGAGGCTTTCCAATCCCAGGTCCCCATTCTCCAGGTCGACATTGGGGAGGCTAAAAAAAAACTGTTATCACACCTTGTTTGTGGTTTCTGGGTCTCTCTTTTAGGCTTTGGTCTCACAGCTGGACCCACGCTGACTAGCTACAGGAACCCACAGGACATCCCAGCATGGGATCCTGGGGCTGACCCAGGACACCACCTATTCCCACACCACAGGGGGGGATTTCCAGGAACAATGGACCAAAACCTGCAGGGTCCCAGTTTCACAAGCACCCAGGATCTTCTCCTTATTTGTAGGACAGCAGCAGCTAGAGGCTTCGACGGAGATTGAGGTTATTACATTGTTCACAACTGCATCCTCCTGCTAGCCCAGACTTGGGATCCCCACCCCAGCTCCACCAGGGCCCCTCAATCTCGACACACAGGCCCCCCTGTTTTCCCAGCCCTGCGCTTCCCACACACACAGTTCTGCGATGCCCCTTAGTCTATGGCTGAGGATGGATGGAGAGAGAGAGAAAGATGAAGCCAGTGAAACTCAGAGCAGCCTGGCTGTTCCTTGCTGATCTCAGCCCCTGGTGGCCCCTCTCGCAAGCTCCCACTCTCCACCCTCCCCTCCAGCCCCATTCCTTTCCTCTCTCCCCAGTGAGGGTCAGGTGGGTGGGGGCACCTTTCTGACCCCACATGGTCTGAGAGAAGGATTGCACCCGGTGGCCATATGCATCCCCATCCCCTTCCCCCACAAACACAGTGGGAAGCACCAGCAGAGCCCCAACCCCCATACCCCAGTGACTCCAAAGCCCTAAGCTGAATCCCAGGTGAGTCAGATGGGTCCAGGAAGCCACCTCCTCCCTATCCTTCCCCCGTAGCCTGGTACATGCTGTGACATGCCCCCCCCTCCCCCGCCAACAAATCAGTTCCGCCACAATGAGATGCCAGTGGGGCTCACCCCCAAAAGGCAAGCACCAGCCTGGAGAGTTGGTGGGGAAAGGATGTAGGGGGCAGCCAGAGGTGGGTGAGAGTTGGGATGCTCTCCCCCATCCCCCAATTACCCACCCCTGTCACTGGTTGAATTCCACTGGGTTCGGTCTATTCTTCTCTGGGATTTTCTGGAGGGGGTCACGTGCCCAACTGTCCTGGACATCCGGTGGCACTCAGGCACCTAATTCCATTAAACTTATTTGAAGAGTCCCAGCCATCAGATTCGAATGCAGGGGGAGTGAGCTCCAACCCCTCCCGGGATTTCTCCCACCTGTGAAACCTACCAGAACGACACAATCAGGGCGCGTGGCTGGGGCTCACCCCCAAACCCTGGGGAAAGGGGTCAGATGGAGATAATCAGGTCCTGGACAGCTATTTGGCACAGGGGCTTGTGTGAACACACACATGCTCGCACACGCACGTTACTCGGGTGAAGGACACACCAGCATCTCCGTGTCACCTTCACTCATCCATCCACAATTGCCCCTGAAAACAATTCCATCCCGATCCCCCCTGGATTAAATCCCAATCCCCCCTTCCCCAATCCCCGGGCCAAACCTGCCGCTAACCCTAAAGCCTCCAGAACCGAGCAGAGCCCGTGGGGAAGAACCCCATCCCCACCACCTCGTTTTTCTTTCCCTTCCTTTCTTTCCCCCCTCCCTAGACCCTTCTCCTGGCTGCTTGCAGCCCCGACAGCTGTGAGCTGGTGTGTGCGAGGCGCTCTTTTGTGTGCCGGTGATTGATGGCGACACTAGAACAGCAGACATGCTGCAGTCCATCACTGCAGTCCTCCTGATTAAAATTCTGCTCCGGCCCCGACTGCAGCACTCTACAAATGGAATATTCTACATAATTTCCGAAAATGCTTGTTTTTATCACCCATTTCTCCTCTATCAGATGACATGCAGATTGATGGGAGATGACTCTTCTGACATCTCCCCCGGTTTTACAGGCCCAGATTTACCATCTCCCTTAACCGCTTTACTGCTGGCGATCCAAAGCGACTGCTAATGGTCTCCAGGCCAGCCCAGGTGTCTGCCTGGTGTGGAGCGCAGGGAGGTGGGGGGGAGAGTTTGCAGCCACAGCAGGGCCGCTGGGGTAGGAAAGGGGGTAACCCAGCAATGGGGCTGAACTGGGAAGCCACCAGTTTCACTGGGGCTGGGTTGGGAAAAACCAAAGAGCTGCAGTTTGGAGATTTGAGGGTGTGGGGGGGGAGTTCCACACAGGACAGATTTGCAGCAAAATCCTCATAGCAGCCTGCAGTCTCAGACACCTGCAAAGCCTGCGGGGGCAGGGGAGATGGAAATGAAAATGACCCCCTTTCCTCTGCTGCTTCCCCCACTCCCAGTTCCCCCCCAGGGGTTCCATGGGCACAAGGGAGAAGCCCCTGGCACCATCCAGCCACGTTAACGGATCGTTAGCACAACATGTTTGGCAAAGGGCTGCTGCTCTGATGCTTGGCACTAGGAAGGAGAGTGGGAGGGGGGGAGTTTGCTGATGGCGTTGGTGCTACCAGCCTTTATGCCACAGGCTGGGGGGGGTACATTAACCACCTCACCTGGGGTGTTGGTGCCTTTAAGAACCGGCATTGAGGGCACAGTCGCCATGTATAAATCTGTCTGTTTCGATTGATTGCTGGTTATCAAGCACCCTCCCACTCAGCGGTCCAGGGGTCAGCTAGCCAGCCACTCGGCACCCACAGCTGGGGTCAAAGCGTCCAAAGGGGGCCCTTCGTAGCCGACTCTTCAAAGAGCCGAGCTTCCGATTTGCAAAGCTCTGTAGAAAGTCCAGGCACACGTTTAGGAGCCCGGCAGGGATTTGATCCCTTTGGGGCCCTGTTCCCAGGGACCTTTGCCCCTCAATTAAAATTGCAGTGGATCTAAAGATAAAACCGGCAGCTTCTCCTCACCCCGCCCCAGCCAGGTCTTAGCAGGATCCGCCCTGCACTAATTCTTATCCACACCCTCCCACCCTCCGAACCCTGAGGTTTGCAGCCTGGCCTGAAGGGCAACAGATTCGGGCTACTACAGAAAGTGAGACTTGTGGCCAACTGCTCCTCAGGCCTGGGTAGCCAGTGGCCCCTCCCAGGGAACGCCCTTGTCTTCGAGACCGTCTCCTACTCAAACACAGCCAGTGCGGTTCACAGCTCCTGCCACAAGACTGGGCTTGCCCCCCAGCGCAGTGATTTCACTGCAGCCCCCAGGAGAGCAGGAGTCCCCACTCCCGAAAAGAAGGGCTGCAAACCCCAGCCCAGTCACTGCTGCCATGGGACTCAGGAGCCCTGGGCTCCAGGGCCGCCCAGAGGGGGGGGGGGCAAGTGGGGCATTTTGCTCCAGGCCCCTATGAGAGTTTTTTGGGGGCCCTGGAGTGGGGGTCCTTCACTCGCTCCAGGGGCCCTGGAAAACTCTCACAGGGCCCGGGCCCCCGGAACTACTTCTGCTCCAGGTCTTCGGTGGCAATTCGGCGGTAGGGGGACCTTCCGCTCTGGGATCCGCCACCGAAGTGCCCCGAAGACCCATAGCTGGGGGAGTCCTTCCGCCCCGCCGAAGTGCCAGGTCTTCGGTGGCAATTCGGTGGCGGGGAAGACCCCAGGCCCCCTGGATCCTCTGGGCGGCTCTGCTGGGCTCCAGTCCTGGTTCTGCTGCAGGTCCCTGCTCTGTGCCTCAGTTTCCCCTGGGGATAAGGATACCGACCTGCTTTGAGGTCGACTGATAAAAAAAGCTAGGTAATGTTACTGTAGCTGGGCCTCATCATCAGAGTATCAGGCCACCCCGCAATCTTTAGTGTATTTAGCTTCACTCTACCCCGGGAGGATAGGCAGAAAGATAGTTACAGAGCAGGGGATTGAAAACAGGTCTCCAAAGTCCTGGGTGAGTGCCCTAACCACTGGGCCACCTTGTGCAGGGGGCAAATGGCACATGCACCTCTCCAGTCAAAGGGCAGGTATCTTGCTGGTACCTCTTCCCTCCCGTGCAACCTCCCGGTCTCACTGTTATCTATATTAAGCTAGCCCCAACCTCACCCACCTACAGTTTTGCATAGCACTGCAATGGCCAGAGGACGAGGAAGTGGGAAGCCGGGTGTCCTCAGCAGACTGCTACTACAACATGCATGACAGCAGCCCCTCAAGATCCTGAGCCCCTTGCGCCGGGTGCTGCACAGACACGGAGCGAGAGACAGTGCCTGCCCCAAAGCCTGAGGGAACAGGCACAAAGAAAGTGAGTCACTGACCCAGCGGGTCAGAGCCAGGACATGAACCAAGTG
This sequence comes from Chelonoidis abingdonii, assembly GCF_003597395.2. Lineage (NCBI taxonomy): Eukaryota > Metazoa > Chordata > Testudines > Testudinidae > Chelonoidis > Chelonoidis abingdonii. The sequence continues at coordinate 14,284,497 of NC_133794.1, read as the reverse complement.
GCCCTGAGTCCGAGGCCAGTGACTTGGCCACTAGACCACCCCCTCCCTTGGCAAAACTTCTCACTAACCCTCCCAACTGCCTCAGACAGGGCAGGGGGAGACACAAGATGGAAGCCAAGGCACTAGTGGCCAGCAACAGCAGGGCTGAGGCCAGAGCCTCTGGCTGTGCTAAGGTGCGGTTGGTGGCACTGGTTGATCCTGCCTGGGTCAGGGAGAACCTCACCGGGGGGCGGAGGCTGGACATGGCTGCTCAGGTCTCTCCTGGCTGGATGGGAAGGCGTTTGAAGGAGCTGGCTCATACCCACCCCCGGGTCAGCGTGTATTGGGCATCTCATCCCCATGGCTGAACCACAGAGGGGCGAGTCTGTTACAGCAGCAGCTATTGGCTCTTTAGCCCAAGCCAGGGGGACTCAGCTGTTAGCTTTGGGGACCCTGGTTCAATCCCACCATCAGCGAAGATGGCTGTCGTCAGCCAAGGGGGTGGCCACCTTGCCCTTGATGAGTTCACTCAGTGCTGTGTTCTGGCTCCTGCTAATAGCGGCTGGGCCCAAGCAGAGGTTGTTGAGGCAGCTACAGGGTGACGGGTCTGTCAGCTCAGGCCACAGCAGCTCATGCTCTGAGATTTCAGAGGCATAGGTTTGATTCCCTCCATTGGCTTCCCACTTAGGGACGCAGTATGACACACTCACTCCTATTCAAGGAATGAGCCATTCAGAGCTGGGTAATTCTGCTGTCCCTCAAGCATTGGTGCCTGAATGAGGTCAGGTTCTCCCTCCCCTAGGGCCTGTGCTTCCATTAGATGGTTGCCTAGGGCGCCAGGATTTGGGGGGACACATTTTGTGCGCTCCCCACGGGGCGCACAGGGGCTTCTGGTTTCATTCCCGTCACGACGCCAAAGAAGGACCTTCTGCAGATGTGCCGCGGAAAACAGTGGCAGGCAATTGAGCAGCTCAATGACTGCCACTGTCGACTGCGGCATGTCGGCGCAGGGTCCTCCTTCGGCGGCACGATGGGAGTGGAACCAGAAACTCCCACGCGCCTCGTGGGGAGCGCACAAAATGCCGCCCCCCGAATTCTGCCTAAGGCGCCAGAAACCCTGACGCCGCTCCTGCCCTCCCCAGGCTGGATCCTGACTGAAGCATGACAGCACCGGGGAGAAAAGACCCACGGACCTTCAGCTTAAGAATGTGAGCTGAAGGAGCAGCTCCCTTAGATGAGGGAGTAGGCTGTTGTAGTCACTAAGTCTGGCCAGTAAGGGGAGACACAACCACAAAGACACAGCAAGTTCCAAAAGGAAGATCCTGATGGATCTCTCCTTGCTCCTGATACAACAGGTTTTACACACACCTGTCCAAGGATTTCCTGAAGTAAGAACGAGCATAAATGCTGCTTGACTTCTCCCTACAGGTCCTCCTGTCCCTCGCACTAGCGCTCCTTTGCCTTAGAGCAGTGGTCCCCAACCTTTTTCGTCTGGTGGGCGCCAGATGACGAGCCACAGAGGACCGTGGCGGCAGACGAGCATCTGCCGAAATTCTGCTGACAAGTAGCATCATCCAGAGGCGTCACCACTGAAAATCGGTGGTATTTCGGCGGCGACACCTCTGGATGACGCAGCTTGTTGGCGGCATTTCGGTGGATCCTCATCCACCAGCCAGTATATGGGCGCACTTAGATGCCCTGGCAGGCACCATGGCCCCCCCCCGGGGCATCACATTGGGGACCCCTGCCTTAGAGAGATTATCAGGCTTTTGTTGAGCTGGAGCTGATGAGCCCCACCTGCTCTGGTCAGCAGGGTGAGTCAGCAGCGCAACTCTGTCATGCCACGGAGGGCCACACGGAGCTAATGCTCTGTCCCAGGTGTTGCTTATTGTTCAGTTCCGATTGCCAATAAACCTGGAAGGAGCTGGAAAGTGGCTGACACCATCTACACCCCCTGACTCATGCTCACAGATATGCACATGATACACACATACAAACACCCGAGCACACACACACACACAAATGCACACCACCAGTCCATGATATTTAAGGGACCCATTCACTGGCAATCTGCAGAGAAAACACATCCCACCATTCTGATGCTTTATGATCGCTTCAGTTTCTCACATGCTTCTGTGCACGCACACAGCTCTCTCACGGCTGCATGCACAAACATGGACCCAGAAACACCAACACACAATGGGTTTGAGTAGGGAGTACACATCAGAGCCCCGCCCTTCAACATCTCCCCCTTGGGAAGAGACCTTGGCACCAAAGCTGGGCAAATATTGGCTCAAATTTTTAAGCAGATGTGCTTGGAGTTTAATTGGCACAAATCCCCTGCAGGAAGGCAAATTGCATGTATGCACTCAACCAATCACAGCACAGAGGCAACACCGTGAGGCTTATCTCCATGACAACAGCCTAGTGATACAGGTGAGATTCTATTTGCGATTGGCCTGTGGCAATAAAAAAAAATAAATGCAACACGCTATGCGACCGGTGAATGCAGAGTGAACAGTGTGGCCTGCCCCAAATGTTCAAAACTCCCAAGACAGGCCCCCAGGAATCATGAGATTGGTTTAAAAATCACGAGACTGGCCTAAAAATCATGAGATGGTCTTTGAGGTCGTGAGATTGGTTTTCTATAATGATGAGATGATCTTTCAAATCACACGGCTGGTTTAAAAACTCACGAGTTTTTAACAGTCAGCAATGTGTGGTTCTCTTTATTCACCTTCTGGGGTTTTTGAGCCTTTGGGGGTCACGTTTTCCAACTTTTTCTCACCTCAATGAGGGCTGGACAGATCCATTTGTTTAAACAGGACCTGCCGTTCTAACCACAACTCAGAAAAGCACCAAAAATCAGATGTCTCGGCAACCTGGAATCATTAGCAGTCAAAACGCAGCCCATGAGCTGGGACCACGGAGCTATTAATCCTGGAAGTGCTTGCTGCAGGGGATCCATTCTGCTCAGCCCCAAACCTGCAAGACCACAGCTGCTGCGTGGTTGCTCACCTGCTGCTTCTGGCTACCTGGAAGCAGCTTTTCTGACACCTGAGGCAAAGAACAGAGTTCAGACCCTTCCCCACAACTGATTCCACCTGCTCCCTCCCTGGTTGTCCTTGGTTCTTATATCAGGACGTAGTGGGCACTTTGGGGCCAGAATATACCCTGTTCCTCACCTCTGGCTATGCAGTGCCAGCCCAGTGGGGCCCTGATCTCCACCAGGGCCTTTAACTGTTGCCATCAGATGCAGAAGAATAATAGCAATTAACCCGTTTGTTGCATTTTCCTTTGAAAAAGGAGAGTTTAAACCCCAAAGGGAGGCTTGCTAAAACAACCCAGGTTCCAGACATTTCAGAGCCCTTCTCCATCTCAAGAAGAGATCCCAGCATCCCAGTGTAGAGTGACCAGATGTCCCGATTTTATAGGGACAGTCCAGATACGTGGGGCTTTGTCTTATATAAGCTCCTATTACCCCACACACACACGTCCCTCCCCTGTCCTGATTTTTCACACTTGCTGTCTGATCACCCGATGCCAGTGGGTTCCCCCATCCTGAAACTGGATCCAAAGCTCTCCAGGAACTAGAGGTGGGAACAGCCTGGGAAGTGTCTGAGTCCCTCGGAAAGGGCAGGAGATGTCATAGGGAAGGGGCTTTCCAGGAAATAGGTAAGAGGAAACAGCAGGTTCAGGCTGTCCCACTTACAGACAGTGCTGTGCGTTCATGTACAAGCCTTAGTGTCGGGGGCACCTGTCGTTCCCCATTAATGCCACGTAGGCAGCCTTTGTATCCTCGTCACATGAAGACACGCATGGACACATGCACACATATTACATACATGGCGGTTCAAACATGCATAGTAGCCCACCAGGCTACGTTAGCCCACTGCACAGTCCCGCAAGGACACGCCTGTACGTGTGCAGGCCCCCAAACATGTGCACACACAGGCCCACATGCCCACGCCTGCAGGCCCATGTAAATACGCAGGCCCACAAACACATACACACCCCGGCATGAAAGCACACGCAAGCACACGTGTGCTCAGACACGCCCAGCCCATAGGCAGCTCTATGCCCAAAACGCACCCAGCATCACACCCAGACATGTTCACCCTCAACCTCGTACATCCCCGCACCCAGGCTGACCCACACGCGCATGGGCCTCGACATGCATACGCAGAGCCAAACAACGTGCCAGGTCTGGAGGTGCCCCTGGCTTTTCCGCCTTGCAACTGGCGGTGAGACAGACTCCTCTCTTCGCACTCAAGTAGCTCCTTCGCCCCCTCCCTGTCTTTCACCTGCTGCAGGCCGGGCGGTGGGACGTCTAGGAGTGATGAGGTGAAATTGACCAAGGCCAAGCGAGCGGCCTGTGAAACTAAGCCCCAATCCCCAGGGCAGGGGGCAGGGGCGGGGGGTGAGAAAGGCAGAAACCACATTGCCCAAGTCATGAACACAAGAGGAAGAGGAGAGCAGCACAGGAGGTGAATGTGGCCAAGCACGAAACCAAACTAAGCCCCAGAATAACAAGCAAGATGAATGGAACGGCTCTGGAAAAAGCCCCCTGGGTGAAGATCAGGCCGGACAGTGTAGCCCTCAGGGACGGGCAAGGCAGAATGGCTTGAGTGGAGGGGAAGGAGCATTAGCCACTGCTGACAGCAAGGGACTGGGCGTCAGGACACAAGAGTTTTCACTGCGTGCCCCTGAGCAAAACGTCCCAAGCATCTCGCTGCAGAACAAGGCCAATAATGCTCTTGTGATGAATACACAAGTCTGGGAGGGCGGAGAGCTGGGCTCTATTCCTGGCTCTGCCACCTACCAGCTGGTTGAACTTGGGCAAGTCACTTCCCCGCCTTGTGCCTCAGTTTCCCCTCCCACCCTCTGTCTATTCAGCCTATACATTCTACAGGGCAGATGCTGTCCCTTGTTCTATCCATTACTACCTCTGCCACTCCAGGGTCCAGGTGGGCCAGGTGTAACTATCACAAGAATAAAGTCCAGTCCCAGCTCTGTGCCTCAGTTTCCCCTGTGTAATATAAGCTCTTCTGGGCCAGGCCTGTCTCTTACCATGTGTTTGTGCAGCCTCGGCTGTCAGGGGCTGAAACCATCTCCAGTGCTTGGAGATCCTCAGCTGGCCCGGGACAGAGAAAAGTGAAAGGCAGATTTTTGTTGCGAGCAGGCTAAAGGTTTGGGTGTAGCTACACTGACCCCTCTGCTCAGTTCTCCTGAGCTGGTGGTCCCACTTAAGGCTGTAGTTCCAAGGTGAGCCACCTGGGGGCATCCTATCAGCATGCTCTGAACTGCACTCCCTACAGATAAGGAGTGGGAAGGTCTCCCTCACCCGCAGCTCTCCATTCCAAGGGCTTGGCCTCATGCATACAGCCATAGGTAGAGAACCCAGCCCCAACAGCATCAGCCTCTAACACTCTAGCCATAGGGGTGACAGCCACAGCAGCTCTGGCATCCTGCCCCCGGTCCCTCCCCTTGGAAGGGGTCTTTAGGGAGGGGGAGCCCACAGGCTGGGACCCTGCAGCAGGGAGGGTCAGTGAGAGCTGGGGTCTCCCCGGGCACAGCCAGCTCTGCCCTCCTCCCCTTGCACCAGGCTGAGATGCTCTTTCACTCCCTGGGCCGTTCGTCCCCTCATCTCCCAGACTCCCCCACATACACACACAACCTGGCATCATCACATTCTGAAATCGGACAGGTGGCCTCGCTGCTCAGGGAGCTTCTCTCCTTAAACCTGAAGTGGGTGGAGAGGTAAGATTTAGCCATTCTTCCCTCGGGAGGCCCAGCCACCTGGGACTGGACAGTGGAAGTAGGAGGCGGGGGTCTGCAGATTAGGATTGAGAGGAGGCACCAGCAGAGCTGGGGTGCGGTGGGGAGCCCTGGGCTGAGATAGCAGGAAGCTGCAGATCATAATCGCTCAAAATTGCCCTATTCTGTTCATTCCCTCTGAAGCATCTGGCACTGGCTGCTGTCAGAGTCAGATGCTGGGCCATGTGGGCCATTGGTCTGACCCAGTATGGCCACTCTTATGTTCTAGGATTGAGGGGCATCAGCAGAACTGGTGATCAGGGGAATCCCAGGGCTGGAATAGTGGAGGACGATGAGTGGGGCTTGAGGGGCACCTGCAGAGCTGTGGGGGGAGCCCAGGGCTGGGATAGCAGGGGCTGCGGGTCGGGATTGAGGGGCACTAGCAGAGCTGTGCGGGGAGCCCAGGGCTCTTGCAGCACATCAGGCGGGATGTCCGTTGAAAACGATGTTGCTCCTGCCCTCAGCTCCCAACACTGCAGCTCACTCCGGAGGGAGGCAGTGCCGGGCAGCCTCAGCTCCCTGTCCCCAACGCTGTACGTGTCACTGCGGCTCTGGTGATGAAGTGCGCCAGGAAAACACACTGAATTAAGCCTGTCATAAATAGACAAAAAATTAACTCTGGCCCCCTCCTGCGCTGCCTTTGATGATGTCGCCTGTAGAATTGGCAGGCGCTCACACACGATGCAGCCAGCCAAGGGCCTTCACTTGAACCATGAATTACAGCCAGCCGCAGGCAGTGAGCAATTACGGTAGAGCAGGGACAGCAGGGCCCCCTGCAAGAATTACGGTAGTAGCCTGAGGATTGCGGGACCTCCTGCAGGAATTACTGTAGCACAGGGGCAGCTGCGCTTCTTGCAGGAATTATGGTACTAGCCTGGAGATGGCTGCCCTCCTGCAGGAATTACGGTAGTTTGGGAACGCTGGGCATCCTGCAGGAATTACTGTAGCCTGGGGATTTCTGGGCCTCCTGCAGAGCCTGTGTGGGTCCAGCAGGGGGCAGCATGGTTTCTGGTATTACACAGGCTCAGCCACAGGTGCACCCGGCTCCTCCCCTGTTATTGCTTCCGCAGGCTCCACCCAGAACCACTGGGGGGAGGTGGTGCAGCCCCAGGCCCTCTAGCACCCCCTTGTGGTGGAGAAGAGATACCCCAGGGCTGTGATGAACAGAAAGGGGGTGGGGGTCATTAAGGCAGACAGTCACAGGCAGACCCTGGGGTTCCCTCTGGCTTCCTCCAGTCTGTGCCACCTCCAGCTTACCACAAGGGGTCCCCACATAGGGCTGAGCTGGGGGGATGTCTCACTCTACAGCGCCCCGGGTGGTGGACTGAGGGGGAAGATGTTCGGAGAGGCAAACTCTGGGCCTCCTCCGTCCCCTTTGTCTTGGCACTGAGAATGGGGGACCTCGATGGACCCTTGGTCTGTCTACCTCTTGGTGTCCATCACCACGGTTTCAGGGCCAGATGGTCTGGCAGGAACAGAGCAGCTGGGAGGGCTGTGGGACTGCCATCTCTGGGGGGACAAAAAACAGGGACATGGCAGGATCCTGAGCCCCCAGAGCAGATCTCCTGGGACAGCTCCCTTGAAACAGGGATGATCCTGGGCAAACCAGCACTGGGGGGAGGGGGCCAGGGCTGGGGGGAGAAGTGCCAGGCATCAGTCCAGGCCTGAGGCAGAAGAATGCTTGGCAGTGGGCATGAGTTGCCAGCAATCCAAGAAGACCCAGCTCTCGTTTAGAGCAGGCTTCTGCCCATCGCTGAGCCCCATCCAGCCACTCCTCATAGACCCATGGGGCTCATACTTCGCTCGATCCCCATGCGAGCTGGTCTGAGAACCCAGGCAACCTCCCCCACTGCCTATTGAGCAGCTTTAGTGCATTATTACTGTCAAGGCCACACGGTGATTTGTGCCACACAGACTCCCGGCCCTGAGCAGCTCACAGTCTAGCTAGAGGGGAAACTGAGGCACAAGGCCTTCTCTAAGGGGAGTGGCAAAGCTGGGACTAGGACTGAGGTCTCTTGATTCCTAACCTGGGTCTGAGCCACTCGACCTCATTAGATGGGGGGAGGCGAGACCCTGCCCTCAGAGGATAAATGTCCCCATCTCGGAATCCGCCCACTGCAGTCGCGCAGAGGCCAAGGACTTGACTGGACCGGGGAGCCTGCTCTCTCGAGGCCGCAGGCTGCCCCATCTGATCGGTGGATGGCCGGACAGACGGCTCCTTTCCCTGGGAGGTGAGGGCAGTCAGGGGAGTGTTTCCATCAGCTCTCGCCAGGGCAGGAGCACTGGGCATGGACCCCGTTCCCTCCCCAGCAGGCTGCAGAGATTGAGCTCAGGCTGCGCCGGACACCAACTGTAGACTTAGGAGCCGGACAATTGTGTGATTCAAAGGACAAAGCAGGGGGGGTGGGATGCAGCATCCTCCCTGAGGGGCCCCATTGTTCGTGCCGCGCAGCCCCTCCCCTGCTGGGGGGATGCCGATCCCATACTGGACCTGGCATCTTCCAGGGCAAAAAGGGAGAGTGAACAGCCAGAGACTGAGCGAGAAGAAAGGGAAGGAGAGAGCCATGGATGGAAAGGGAGGTGGAGGGAAACAGGGAGAGATGATAAAAAGGGAAGGGGGCCCAGAAAGTCCCTGCCAAACCCACCCCACCAGAGCAAATCAGAATAGGCCACCGGAGAGTCAGTTCCCACTGCCCCCTAGTGGAGGGTCACTGCATTACAAGGCCAGGTGTGGTGTCAGAGAGGGAAACTCGCATCCAGCCTCTTTGAGACCCAGGGCACGTGTCCCATAGCCTCTGCCTGCAGGAGCTTCCCACCTGTCCTGAGCTGGGAGCTCTCTGCCCAATGGACATCCCACACTATATTCTCGTGGGAACCCCTGCAGGGCCTGGAGCCTGGGGCAAATTGCCCCACTTGCCGCTCCCTCTGAGCAGCCCTGCTAGCACCATGGGCAGTTAAGGGCCAACTCTCCTGCTGGCCTGGATGGTGGGGAGGAGGAGCTGGGAGTGGATATGGGGCGAGGGGAGTCAGTTTGATAGTCTCGGAGAAGAAGGCAGCTATAAAAACCAAGCCAATTCTCCATGGCTCAGTTACCTGCTTCATTTCCTCGCTGCTCTTTCTGATCAATGCAGATGGGGGGGCGGGGGTTTAAACATAGCAAGAGCGGGCGGGGGAGGCGACATGGGAGGACTGCAAAGTGCCCACAGCAGCAATGAATGGGAAAGGCAGAGCCCTGGCCCCACATCCCCTCTCCCCAAAACGTCCTACTCCAGTGGGGCGCCCTCTGCTCTGGCCACCGGGTTGAACCAAAGCGGTGGGTTGGAGATTTGGCGCAGACCGTCTGCCATCGCTAATAGCTCACGTGTCATTTAATCCCTGCAGTGCTATCGGTGTGCACTGGCCTTACCCCAATGGCTGAGCAGCTCCCAGGCCCTTAAACACACACACCTCTGGGAGGTAGGGAAGGGTATATCATAAGCTATTTGGGGCAAGGACTATGCTTTTGTTCTGTGCCTGGCACAATGGGCTCCTGGTCCATGACTGGGATTCCTAGACGTTACCGTAAGACACCTAATAAATAATCTACAGCACCTAGCACACTGGAGTCCCAGATTGTAACAGGAGCTCCTAGGTGCTACCGTAATGCATCAGACAACTGTGTAGGCCTTTAGCCAGAGTACCTGTGTTAATGTCCAGCTGTCGGAAGACCTTGCAGTGTCTCAAGAGAGGCCACTTCCAGTGGCAGGGCGGTCCCAAGACACTGTGCTTGAGCTCCCAGCGAAACCATCCCCTGGCTGAACTCTCCACAACACTCCCTGCAGCACAGCGCCCCCTAGCCCTGCGCTGGGGCATTGGGGCCAGCACTGATTGTGAGGGGAGAGCACCCCCTATTGAGAGCCCCACAACACTCCCTGCAGCACAGCGCCCCCTAGCCCTGCGCTGGGGCATTGAGGCCACACTGATGGCGAGGGGAGAGTGCCCCCTACTGCGCCCCTCACCCTACTCCTGCAGCACAGCAAATTGCGGGCAGGTGCCCTCTGCTGCCCATAGATGCCATCCCTGGGGCATCACCAATCAGGGAACTAGCCAGCTGGAAACCAGTTTAGTCCAAGAGAACACAGTTGTTCCAAAGGGAGGGGGAAAGACAAGCTGCTCTCTGATAGGCTAAAGCATTATTCCGGTCCCACCGAGGCTCCAGGTACAATGCAGGGCTGCTACAGGATTTGGGTTAGAATGCAGCATCCCCTTTCTACCACCATCACTCAGCGAGAGGCACTCAGCATCCCAGCTACAAAGCCACTGGGCCAAAACGCTGCACAGCTCTCCCTGCCTCTTAAATAGCCCATGAGTCTCCAGGAGTGGGTTTTTAAAGCCCCATGTCCGGGCCCTGGACTCCTTTGCCTCGGCAGGCTGCACAGCTCCGCTCATGAAACGAGACAACCTGCATGTTCCCACACAGGGTGACAAAAGGTCCTTGGGCTGAAACCCCGAGGCAAAAGGTGGCAGCGTGGGCTGGGAGACCTGAGTGCAGATCCTGGCTCACTCACTAAGCCAGTAGGGGCCCTTGAGTCAATCACCAGGGTCTAGCCGAATGGACCAAATTCGCTTGACAAAACGCTCATTCGTGTCAGTGCCGAGCCCCTGAGAAAACCTAGCTCCCGTTTGAGCTGCTGTCTCCCCTCCCGCTCTTCGGAGCCTTGCTCTGGGAGGTTCTCTGGCACTGATCTTGGTCACAGCCTCTCGACATGCAGGTTGTCTTTTGAGTCTGTGTTTGCACAGCACCGAGCAGAGTGGGATCCCAGCCGGTGACTGCAGCTCCTAGGTGCTATTGGCACCTTAAAGACTAACTGATTTATTTGGGCCTAAGCTTTCGTGGGTAGAAAAAACCCACTTCTTTAGATACATGGAGTGAAAGTTACAGACACAGGCATAGATATACTGGCACATGAAAGGATGAGTGTTACCTTACAAGTGGAGAACCAGGGCTGACAAGGCCAATTCAGCCAGGGTGGATGTGGTCCACTCCCAATAATTGATGAGGAGGTGTCAGTACCAAGAGGTATCAACACCTCATAAATAACATATAGCACCTAACATAACAGAGTCCTGGCCCATGACTAGGGCAATAATTAGAGATGGGGAGCACACGTCTTTACTCCTTTTATCCCCCCACCACACACTCACCCCTCAAATCAACCCCACGTGAGCTCTTTGGCAGAGAGAAATTCGCCTCCCGTCCCAGCTCCGAGAAACTCTCAACTATAGTTTCTTTGCAGATCCCAGTATTAATCCACAAGGTCAAAGACGTTCCGGTGTTATTAAAAACATAAATGTTGCACACCAGAGAGAGGGAGAAATAATAGGTAGGAACGAGTGAGTGAGGGAGAGGGAGTGCAGGGGATAGTAATTGTACCTTTTTTTTTTTCCCCCGGTGTCAAGCTCCATAGAGTGTTGAATGCCATGATTTCAAGACATACACAGAACATTGCTTTTTAATTTAAGCCGTTAAGGTCAGTGGCAGCAAATGGGGCAGTGTTTTAAATTACAATATAAAAAAAGAGGACGAGCGAGAGAATGAGAAAAAGAAAGACCCAGCCACGGGGAGAGAGCAGGAGAGACGGGGACGGAGAACAGGGAAGGTTGTCTCTGGGCTGCTTTTCAGTGCCTGGACTTTTCCGCCTCCCCCAGATGGAAAGGAAAGGCTGGAAGGAGCTGCTGACTGCAGCAGAGGAAGGATGGTGGGGAGGTTAGAGAGTTAGCTGTAGATTGGGGGGTTAGGGGGTTAGCCATAGACTGGGGGGCTAGGGGGTTAACTGTAGACTCGGGTGGGGTTGGAGGTTAGCCATAGATTGGGGGGGGTAGGAGGTTAGCCATAGATAGGGGGAGGGGGTTAGTCATAGACTGCGGGGGCTAGGGGGTTAACCGTAGCTTGGGGGGGTAGGAGATTAGCCATAGACTGAGGGGGTTGGGGGGTTAACCATAGACTCAGGTTCAGGGGGGGCTGAAACAATTTTTACAGTGGGGGGGGACTGAGAGCCATTGAACCAAACTGTAAACCCTGGATGTGATAGAAACCACTTCAAGCCAGGGGGTGCAGCAGCCCCCCTAGTTCCAGCACCTAAACTCAGGTTCAGCTCCCAGCTTTGAAAAATGTACTTAGCCCAAGGTCACCCAGACATTGGGAGCGCTTACCTGGCAAACAAACCCCACAGCAGTGAGTCCCAGAGACCTGCGGGGCTCTTGCCGCAGCCATGTGGAACCATGTGAACGTTCCTGCTCGGGCCCTGAAACCCAGCAAGGAGCCTGAATGGGAACATCTACACAGCTGTTTGTAGCATGAGCCCCGCAAGCATAAGTCAACGCATCCAGGCACTGAGGGCTTGGCTCCACTTAAAACACTACCGTGTAGACACTACCTGTGACGGGAGGGGTTCTCCCATTGTCCACCTCCCTGATCTCTTCCATCAGCCTAGCTCTGTCTATACAGAGACTTAGGTGAACTCCACCTCCCTGACCTCTTCCATCAACCTAGCTCTGTCTACACAGGGACTTAGATGAACTTAACTATGCTGCTCAGGGATGCGGATTTTTCACACACACACCACTATGATCCTAGCCAGGCCAGTAGAGGGAAATTTGGGGGCCCTGTATATCATGTTCCCTGAAGCCCCACCCTCCTCCCCTTTCACTACAATAACACTTTTAACATAAGAACGGCCATACTGGGTCAGACCAAGGGTTCATCCAGCCCCATATCCTGTCTACCAACAGTGACCAATGCCAGGTGCCCCAGAGAGAGTGAACCTAACAGGTAATGATCAAGTGATCTCTCTCCTGCCGTCCGTCTCCACCCTCTGACAAACAGAGGCTAGGGACACCATTCCTTACCCATCCTGCCCAATAGCCATTAATGGATTTAACCTCCATGAATTTATCCAGTTCTCTTTTAAACCCTGTTATAGTCCTAGCCTTCACAACCTCCTCTGGCAAGGAGTCCCACAGGTTGACTGTGCGCTGCGTGAAGAAGCATGTCCTTTTATTTGTTTTAAACCTGCTGCCCATTAATTTCATTTGGTGGCCCCTAGTTCTTATATTATGGGAACAAGTAAATAACTTTCCCTTATTCACTTTCTCCACATCACTCGTGATTTTGGGGCCCCCTTAAAATTTTCCTTCCTTTCCCCAGCCCTGATCCCATCTAAAACCCTCAGTACATACTCTGGGGGTTAATCTGTACTTCCACGGCAGCTACACACCCTACTTTCAGACCTAGCGAGGGTATATGGCCCTGATTTGGAACTTCCAGCTCCAGTGTAGATGCACCCTATGTCTCTCAGTGCATCAATTCCGCAGGCTAATAGAACAGCACAGTCCTGTGTGGTGCCCAGACACTGCATTAACGGTGGGTATGGAGGTATTGAGAGAGCTGAAGACTAGAGTATTATTATCATATTTATTATACAGTCACAGCCAGAGACTGCAGCCGAGATCAGGCGCCCACTGGACACTGCACAGGCACAGTGAGAGACAGTCTCTGCCCCAAAGAGCAGACAAGATATACAGGGGGGACAGAGAGATGAAATAACTTGCCCAGGGTCACACAGAAAGCCTGAGGTGGAGCAAGGACTGGAAACCAAATCTCTCCTGTCCCAGGCGACTGCCCCAACCTTCTTTTCTAAGGGGACCAGCACTCTCTGAAAATCAGATCCCTTTAAGGGATCTCAGCCTCAGCCTCACAATCACCAGTCATTGTGGAAAATCACAGCCAAGCAAACTTTCAAGCCTCTAAAACTAGACAGATTTGGCATTCGCTATGAATTTGAGCTTAAAAGTCACGAGATTCTCATTCATTCTGAGCCAGATTCTGCTCTTTTCCACTGGCGCTCAGGTGAGACAGGGAGGGACTGTTAGGCTATAGATATTTAGGTCTGTTTGCAAAGGCCCATACTTTAAGAATGTAGGTGTATTTCAATTACTTAGCTAGTTATAGAGGTATAAAAGAAAGAATTAACATTACTGTTTGCCAGCATAAGGGCCTTTTTTAAGCCCCCTAACGGGGACGGCAGTAGAAAACCCTACAATCAGTGTCAATCTGGAGTCACTCCACTGAAGTCAGAGGACTCCAATTTGGCACCATTGTAACCGAGAGTAGAGCTGTTTATAGGGGGCTGTTACAGAGCTGCTGTCAGCTTAACAGTCATGGGCGGAGGCGGGGGAGTAATAACCTTACCTGGCCAGAATCTAAGCAATGCTTAAAGAAATGATTAGAGAAATAAGTACTTTATAAACACAGATGGATAAAGAGAGAGAGGCAGTGAGCTGTGTTCCTTGGACACTTTAGGATGATTCATATGGAAAGAATCTTTAAAAGCTTTTCCCGGCCCATGCTGTTTTCTTTGACCAGGAAATAGGACTCATCAATTTCAATTTTCTTCCTAGTCAATTTCATAGCCAGGCTGGGATGCTCTCCCCAGAAGCTGCAGTGTCTGGCTCACAAATTCTGTTTATTTGTCAGTTGTTTCCATGGAGATTTTTCTTTTTAATCATCATTGTTCAGATCAGTCTCCGCCTTTGGAAAAGCTGTTTTAAAAACAACAACAACAACAACAACAACAACAAATGTGTGTTGTGGTCCTGGTTTAAGATGCCAGCACCACTGTGATTCCCTGGATCAGGTGCATAGGAAGCTGGCCAGGGAAGTCAGGACTCCTGGGTCCTATTTCCTGTTCTGACACCGATTTGCTGTATGACCTTGGGCAAGTCACTCAGGCCAAAATTTTCACAGATGAGTGCCTCCGTCTGCGAGGTGCCCAAGAGGAGACGCCAAATCCCAACCCCTTTGAAAATGGGGCTGTTAACCAACTCAGTCGCCCCCTCTGAGACACAAGGACAATGTTCCTGCCTCAGCCCTTCGTAAAGTGCTTTGAGATCTAAGGAAGAACAGGGGTAGAGGGGAGCGAAGTGTAGGAAGGAGTGAGCAGCGAGGGGCTGATTAAGCTGAACACCATCACAGCCCCCTTTCTTGGTTCGGGGCTGGCCATGCACCATGCACCAAGGGGGGAGAGATAGCTCAGTGGTTTGAGCCTCCTAATCTTTAGTGTATTTATCCTCACAATCCCCTGTGAGGCAGGGCTGGGCTATCAGCCCATTGCACAGATGGGGAACTGAGGCACAGAGAACCTAGGCTATTTGCTCACTCAGAAGCACACTCACAGCAGGGAATCAGTAGCAGAGCAGGGATCTAAACCCAGGTCCCTTGCTAGCACCCTAACCACTGGGCCATCCTAAGTATCATCTCTCCCTTTAGTTAAACAAGTGCAGCATCTGTGTGTAGCCAGAGGGAATCATCCCAGAGGAACAGCCACAAGCCCTGTCATTTGGGACCACAGAACCATCCTGGGCAGAACCCTAGATCTTTGCCTTGCAAGGATCAGTCCTGAGCTGGGCTGGGAGAGAGTTAGCAGGATTTCTCCTTCTCTAGTTTCTGTTCTTCTGTCAACCCCTGACTTGGTGCTGCAGGGGGACTTCTCACCAGGGCGTGTCTGAACTGAGCAGGCCGCTGAAGAAGGGATCGCAAAACCCCAGAGTCCCACAGTTCCCAAAAGGGTGGAGTTTCCACCCTGCCCCCTTCCATGTGGGCTCAGAGTAGGGATTCTCACTCCTCCCCAGGACAAAGAGCAACTCCCCTCCCCACCCCCCAAGTAACCCTGTGGAAGGCAGGATTGTGCCCAGCCTGATGCCTGCATCACCAGGTCACCCCAACAGAGCCCAGGTCTTACCAAAAGATACTCAGCCTCGAGTGAAAGACCCCAAGACCTGGCCCACACACAAAGTGGGTTTAAACAACGGTTGTGGTCATTGGCACTGACTTCTGCTCCCGCCCATGGGGGGCTTGACTCCCTTCTGCCCCCGGTCCCACCCCCACTCCATCCCTTCCACAAGACCCCCCCCTCCCAGCCCTGCCCTGCCTTGCCCCAGCTCCGCCCCTTCCCTGCCCCTATTCCAACTCCTTCCCCAAATCCCCGCCCCAGCCCTGCCTCTTCCCCGCCTCCTCTCCTGAGCGCACCACGTTCCCACTCCTCCCCCTCCCTCCCAGCATGCCGCCAAATCGCTGTTTGGTGACAGCTGGCCGGGAAACACTGGAAGGTAGGTGGAGGAGCGGGGACGTGGTGCCCTGGGGGTGAGGGGAGCTTGGCTGCCAGTGGGTGCAGAGCACCCACTAACTTTTCCCCATGGCTGCTTCAGCCCCGGAGCACCCACAGAGTCAACGCCTATGGTTGTGGTTTGAATCCATTTTCATCCAACTAGTGCCATACCTGGGGACACTCTGACCTGGGTGTCGGCCTGGTTCATATCAGCTTAGCTCCCATTTGTAAATTTCCAGGTGGTGGCTAAGCCAACTCCACCAGCTTTAACCCAATAGGAGGGCCACGGGGTTTAGATTCATGGATCTGAAGGCCAGCAGGGAGCATCCACTCAGGCCTCGCGTCAGTGTCAAAACCGGGGTTCAGTGAACTGGTTTTCAAAGCAATTTTCATTCAGTCAGAGCATCTGGTCCAAGTGATGGAGAATTCAGCACCTCCCTCCTCCATGAGTGCAGCCCTCCCATCTGCATCTCATTTCCACTTGGAACCTGCAACTCCCAGGCCCTGGGATCCTGCCCTGCCTTTGCCTGATGGTTGAAAAGCCCCTGCAGTAGCCGATTTCGCTAGGAGAGACCCTCATCTCTGCCTAATTAGCTCTAGCAAGGGCTTTGGGTGCTGGAGAAATACAGGCAGCATCTTGTCTAATAACCCCAGGGAGGTGCCTGGTGGCAGGAGGCTATGCCAATGGTCTAGCCGCATTTAAAGTGACTTCTGGCCTGAGGCTCTGCACTCCCAACGATGGGCCACCAGGTGGCAGTAGGTTGCCTTCCCAGGCCTTGGGGACTCAGTTGTTCAGCTTCAGGTATCATGGCAAAGAGCAGCAGGCACCAATCCCCGGGCCTGCGGGCTGGATCTGGGGTCAGGGGAACAGTTATTGCTGCTGCCCCTAATGCCCAGGCAGGACCCGGGGAGGCAGGCAGAGAGAGCCAAGGATGGGGGAGGAAGAGGGCATGGGCCATGTGGATCTGGCAGTGATGGAGCACAAGGGTGCCAGGGTTGGGACCGGCTCATGGATTTGGGGGCAGAACCAGCAGGTGGATCTAGGGGGTAGCCGTGGAACTAGCAGGAGAAGGGAGCCTTTACCCGCAAACTATCGGTGCAGTGAATGGCACCAGCCCAGCCTGGAGGCCAGTGGGAAACCATTCGATCCCCGCTGTAAGGTGCTCTGAGATCCCCAATGGACGGGGCGAGCACTGATCCCTCAGAAAAGGGGCAGCTCTAGAGGAGCCCTTCCCCTAGACCCAGGAGAAGGCAGAGCCGGGTGTGGAGAGAGCTTCTGTCTGATTGGGCCAATTTTAGGCTGGGGCCAAGGGTTTGCTCAAATGAGCCAGCCCAGCAGATCAGGGTTCTGGTTCTGACTCAGATCTCACCCACCCTGAGAATGTAGAGAACATGGTTCCAAGCCCATCAGCTGATACTCTGAGGACCCAGAGCCCAGGAGAGTGCCAGCAGGACTGCAGCCTGCCCAGGGATGGCTTAGTAATCTGACTCTCAGGTGAGGGCTCCCTCCCCTCCTTGGCATTATGGGTTTGAATCCCAGCTCTGTTTTCCTGATCCCAGACAGCTTGGTGCATGTGGTGTCAGAGATCTCAGAGCTCTCCTCATTCTCCATCCCTGAGTCCCCGCAGTACCCCAGAGATGGCTGCATTTCAGGTCTCGGCTTCAGAATGCCAGGAGCTCTTGTGCCTTAAAAGTTGTTCAAACCCCACAGCAGACCCTGGGTCCCTCCATGCTGGGTGCAGCTGACATCACTTATGGAGAGCGCGTGGCAGGCGGGAGTAGGGGGAGGCCATGGCTCGCTGATAAGCCAGGTTGGAGCAATGATATATGGCCCAGCTGATAAGAAGCGCTGTCCTTAATTGGCCTCGATTGCCTGTATCATCGCTTCACAAGATGAGTGTTGCCGTGTTTTTACACGGCATTGTAACACGCTGTCTGCTCCAGGCCAGGCTCCCTTAAATCAACTCAGAAATGGCTGCGCAGGCTAGGGGCTGTCACCCTCTGGCCAGCGGAGTGGAGGGTGCCAGGAGATAAGGCATCACACCCACTGCTGCCCCCTGCCATCACTGATAGGACTGGAGCCTCCAAATGTCCCTTCCCCAGAGAGGGGAGCCTCCAAATGTCCCATTCCCAGAGAGAGGAAGTGAGATCCTAGAGTACATTTGCAGCAGGGCTGGGAGGAGAACCCAGCAGGCCTGATTCACGGCACAAACCCTGTCAGCGCCAGGAATAGAACCCAGGAATCCTGATCCCAGTCCCCTGGTCTAAGTACACTCCTGTCAGTGCCAAGAATAGAACCCAGGAGTCTACACAGGTGCTAAAAACACCCACCCCAATGTTCAAACCATCAGTCAAAGTTCCCTTTGCCTCTGAATGAAGCAGACTTTGCTTGCTCTGGCCATGATCCAGCCAGTGGCCCACTTTGCCCCGAAAGTTTATGCCCAAATAAATCTGTTAGTCTTTAAGGTGCCACCGGACTCCTTGTCCCTTTACCATAGACTGTCCTGCTGGGGGGGCGGGTGAGTCCAGGAGTTTCCCATGTGACAGACAACCAGGGCCTGATTACAGCTTACCCACTTCTCCCCAGATGCTTCTAACAGTCCGACCCTGCTGCTTCTCTTGCAGGTCACCTTTCCAAGAGGTGGGTTTCGGGCAGCTGTGGTGCCAGGCTGGAAACTACCGACCTCTCCTGGCAAAAGGGCAGGACCGTAGGTGCAAGAGTCAAGTACGTCCTGCATAAGCCAGCAGCCTGGCCAGCCTCCCGGGTTCAAAATTGTGAGACTGGGGTAAAAGATCAGGAGACTGGCATAAGAATTGGGAGACTGGCTTTAACGTGGTGAGCTGAGTGTAAACATGATGCCACTGGCATGAAAAGATCAGCCTGGCAATCGTGAGATCGTTCTAGAATCGTGAGATTTGAAAATATGGTCGGGTTTTCTTGGCCCCCTGGTTTCTGACCCTTTCGGGGTCCCATTACTCCCATTTTCTGCCCTTTGGTGATTTCAATGACAGCCGAGGTTCACCTGTCACGCCGGGACTCCAGAAGCTGGTGCCTGATGGAACAACCCTGGGGATGCGGTGCCAGTGTGCTGCTGAGGGAGGAGGGGCAGGCAGCTCTGGGATTAGGGCTCCTTTGGTTTTGTTTACCAGTCACCATCCGCAAGACACAAGACTGCCCTCTCCCTGGGCTCGGCCTGCTGGGGGTGGGGGATGGGAGGGGAAGAGGCATTGGGGGTGGGGGCCAAGGTCCCTGTTCAGCCCCATATCTTGTCTGGATTGAGGACTGGGTCCCCCCAGTCTAATAGTCTCTTGCAGGGGGCTAAATCTGAGCTGTCCGCATGGTCCATGCTGTGCAGGGGGATGACCCCTCCTCCCCAGAAGCAACATGCCAGAGCCCAGATGCACATGTGTAGCAGAGATGCCTGGCTCCTCTGCTTAATTGACAGCTAATTGGGGGCGGGGGGCAGGCATCTCTCTTCCTGAAGAGCAGCTTGAGGAGCCAGCAGCTTGACCTGTACGGATCAGGGCCGGGGGGGAGGATCTGATTCCCGCCCCAGTGCCTAGGGGGATAGGGGCAACGGCTGGAAAGGGGGGGGTCTTGGGAGAGCACTGGGCCCCGTGTGCTGCGTAGCTGACTCAGTGACCCACAGCCATGGAGTCAGGGGAAAGGGGGTGTCTGCTTTACAACCAGGGTAGTGGGAGATTTGCCCTCTCCGATCCGGACCAGGACTCTGACACAGCCACACGAGACAGGGCACCTCCCTGGAAATGTGCCCCAACCCCAAAGCCTGGATCTGAATCCAAACTGCCCCATCCTTGGGGGCTTCAGGCTCTGGGCTGTTTGAGGGAGGGGCCCTGAGCTGCCATCTGCGCTATGGGGAGTCGCCGGGTGGGTGGTGCTGGAGGCTGGCGTCTTCTCTCCATCCACAGAACTGGGCCAGTGCTGGCAGTGCCAGAGCATGCTCCCCTGCGATGCCAGAGGGACACCCCCCACCCGAGGGGACATGAGGGGGGCTCAGGCTACATGCCTCAGCCCGTCCTTGGCAGATGCCCATGTTGTGCCTTTTGAGATGTGGGCCCTAGGTGCTGGGCTGAGACCCCCGACTCATTACACACAGAGGTGGAAGGGATGGTTAAATGCAAAGGCTGCCAATCCCTGAGGGTCACGTGGCTCCCAGTCCGTCCCCCCCACCCCACCCCAGGGCACATGGCGCAGTCGGCCATTCAGTCCACAGCTGCACAGACCAGGATCTAGGGCGCCCCATGCGGCGGCACCAGGCACCACATGGCCATAGCTGGGGAGAACCCCAGGGTCTGTCACTGTCCAGCAGCCTCAGTTATGCCCATCACAGCCCAGCCCCAGCCATCCTCTGCCATGAGGGGCACTGCAGGATGTGGGCACCGTCACCGACCCCTAGCCCCCCCAGTTGCACCCACGAATGGTGTTGTCTGGGGCGCCCCGGGCCACACTTGTGCACACCTCCCAGCTGAAAGAGGGGAGACAACGCAGCAGCCACAGTCCTGTCTCCTGCCGCTAGAAGGCTCCTCTCTGTGCGGCCCTCGATCCAGCAGGGCTCTGCGTGGAGCAGGGAGCCGCCAGGCTTTGCTGGCACAGACATGTTCATCACCCAGCGTCTCCTCGAACTAACCTTCCCCTGGTGCTGCTAGGCTGGGCCATCCCTGCTGTCTACCACTGCCGCTCTCCTAGCATCACTTTGCCTAGGAACCAAAACCACTCCCCTGCTGCGCCACCAGGGGGCAGTGTTGACTAATATGGGTGGGGCTTGTTTTGTGGGTGGAGCTTAGAAAGCACCTCCCCTTTCCCCTTCCCTACCCCAAATTCAACTGGTGAGCGCTGCTGTCATTCCCCTCTAGATCAAGGGGGCAGAGATGTCTTCCCGCAAGTGCCATCCTGCCCCGGAGCCGCAGGATGGGAGATCAAAGAACCCTGATCTGTCCATATGGCCTGTGGGCACCGTGCCCACCTCACATGGCATTGCCCTCCTGGACAGACCTGGTCTTGACTTCCAAACATCTGCCTGCCCTTGCCCTGCCAACCTGCCCCCCTCCCACCAAGAGACTCCAACCCACAGCCACCCCCATCCCTTTGGATCCCAGCCTGGGGACCGAAAGGGTGGACGGGCAAGGACCGAGATCTAACCACACCCATGCAGAAACCCTCCCGAGGCTGGGAACGGGGTGGGGGAGTGATCCGATTGCCAAATACAGCCCCCCACCTCCCTGAGGCGGACCCCTTGTCAATTTCACCCCCGGAAACTGGGAAGGGAGGGGGGAAGGCGCTCTTTGCTGAAACTTTGCTTCGCGAGTTTGTTTCCAGCTCCCCTCCTCCCCTTCCCCCGCGCCTGCCAGCTCTGTCTTTTTGCGGCCCATAATGCAGCGCTAGCTTTTCAGGTCATGTTTTTAGTAATAACCTTTAATGCAGCTGGCCGGGGTCCAAATTGTTGCTATGGAGCTGTGTATAACTGATCAGATGGACTATGAAGTGTTAAGGCTCCTCTAGGGTCCAATCCCACATAAAGCTATCATTAATTTCTCTGAATTACACCAATTCCGGGACATTCTTTATGGACAGATAGTAAGGGAGACAGTTATATGACAGGACTTGCTGTGCTAAGCAGATGTGCCTGGTTCTCTGCTATTCTATGCATACTAAATGGCTGCTCCGGAGAGTCCCCCATCGCCGCCTCTTTTAGCGGGAGCCAGGAAAATGGCCATGGGGAGAGGGGGCGGGGGGGCACATTGGGGCTGGGCCCCCGTCTCTGGGCTTGGGGGAGGGCCAGCAGTTTGGAATCGTACAGTGTCTCATTCACCACCCTGCCGGCTCTGTCTCGTTCCCCCTTTCCCCTCTGCCGGATTTCTCTCCCATCCCCCATTCTCCCTTCCCTTGCCCCTTCACCCCCCTTTTGGCACTGACCCTCCCCCCCTTTCCGCCCTCCCCCATGGTAAAGACCACTTCCAACTGGGAGCTAGCAGCTTCCGAGGGGAGGTGGAAGCATGTTGGGGAGGGGGCTTAGGGAAGCAATGGTTGGGATCCCCAACAGGGGCCGATCCTGGAGATCGTGGGCACCTGTGAATCCCGGCAGGGGAGGGGGACCTGACCAGCCATGGCAGAAGCTTTCAAGGGTTCAGCAGCTGGAGTCAGATCAGCACCCGGAATCTGCTGAGAGGGGGCAGATCCCCCAAACTTCTGGCCCAGCCAGGATGCCATGGGGTTTGGCGGGACCAAGAGGGACACCTTCTGGGTGTTCCCACTGACTTCTGGACAGACATCGCCACTGGGCCCTGACCAGTAGGGGCTCCGAGGTAACCAAATGGCAGCCAGGCCAGTGTGGCAGGATAGAGTTAGCCAGTGGGGGCAAGTGGGGCTGCCTGCCCTGACCACTGGCCCCTGAGTCTGGGAGCCACCAGGGTCTCCAGAGCATCAGTCTGGTGCTGCCCCAAGTCCAGTATCATAGCAATGAGATCCTGTCACCATGACAATGTGGCTCAGCACCCAATACTAAAGTAGCCAAGGGGGTCCCTGATGGGAAACGGTGCCGGCAGGCTGACCCCCATCCCAGCGCAGGGGGCAGAAGCCAGGGGAGCAAGGGAGATCACTCTGGGGCATTCACGGGGAAGTGGGCAGTCAGATCCTGGTTCTTCTTCAGACAGACCCCTGAAGGCTCCAGGGAATGTTTCGAGGTCGAAGGGACCAGACCAATCTCCGGCATCACCGATGACTTTGAAATCTGAAGCCCAGCCCTGTGGGGCAGAGAGTACGTGAGACGTCCTCTGGGCACCCTTTGCAGCTGCCAGGGTAAGGGGGAGAGGGCTTGTGACCCTAGCAGGCATTTTTCCATTTGGGAAAGGAAGTGTGAGGATTTGAGCAAAGGGGTGAGAGTCAGGACTCCTGGGGCCCATCCCCAGCTCTGGGAGGGCAGGGAGGGCATCTAACGGGATGGAAGGTGGCTGGCTTCCATCACTGGTTCTCTGTGAGCGTTGAGTGAATCAACATGCAGTGCCTCAGTTTCCCCAGCCACAAAACAAGGCCATCAAACACCCGCCCTTATTGAAAGCCTGGCTGTGCATCTCCCTCCGCTCCTGTCCACAAAACACCTTGAGCTCCCCCGAGAGGCTGCAGAAAGGTTATTGTGATACCGGCCCCACCCCACCCCCCTTCACAGTGAAACAACCCATACCAACCACTTTAAAATGGGCAGGTGTGAGGGGGAATCTTGCATCACTCCCACTCCCGCCAAAAGCCAAAGGGATTTTTTTTTAAGTAATTAAAAGAGTCCAATGGTTCCCCAGGCCCCATTAAAAGTCATCGGGTCTTCTCCGACTCAAAGATGCTATACACAGAGGCTTATATATGACTGGTAATTTACGTAAAACAAGCCAGCAGATGGCTCAGCAATTTAGCAATTACTGGGTGTTAGAACATGTGTATCTCGGCTTTATGAAGAATTTTATTATTCCTAATTGTGTCACCTTTTCTTTCTTTTCGGAACAATTCCTGCCCATTTCGCTTCTCTCTCTCCTGCTGTCAGGCCAATTCTCCCCGGCCTGGATCAAATCCATCCAGGGGGTATTGTCCGTTTGTCCCAGTGGTCAACCAGGGCTATTGGAATTTGGGGGCTGTGGGACTCAGTTATGAGGCTGGGGGTGGGGGTGGTTCTCCTTCCCTTTGCAATTTGTCCTTAAGGATAAGTCACGTTAAAGGTGTAATCGTAAAAAATAATTGCCAAGCATAAAGCTTTCTCCAAAATGTTGTGCCCATTACAAATCAGCGGCACTTTCGTGGTGGCGGGAGGAGGGGAACGCGAGCCACTAGCTATCTCAGGAAAACTGGGTTCAGATCCTCGGGAAGGTCACTCATGGAATGAGTCTGCTGGGTCTCAGCTTAACTCCTGCGATGCAGGTTGAGGGGGGGCACAGCACTGTCTGCTGCTTGCATGGGTTGTTTAGTAAGTGGAAGACGGACAGGATTTTTGGTTCCAGCAACAGAGATGGGAGGTGTCTCATGTAGCTGCCTTTGAACCCCCCTCCAGGACTCCAAAACTGGGGGGCGAGCAGGAAAAGTGAAGTGCCAAGCGAGAGCCGCTTGTGTTTGCTGTGGCCGTGGCTGCTCACGGGACGCCTAGGGTTGGAAATACTGAAGGTCAGGATTGAGGGGGGATCGGCGGATGTAGCGAGCCCAGGACCGGCCTAGCAGGGGGCTGCGGGTCAGGATTGAGGGGCACTAGCAGATCTGTGGGGGTGCCCAGGGCTGGATTTCCGGGGGGGGCTGCGGGTGGGGGTTGAGCATTGCAGAGTTTCAATCTCGTTAGACAATGAGAAAGGTTTCCAAGGCACGGCAGAGAGCAAAGCAGCCATTGCTTCTCTCCAGCCCCCACGTCGCAGGAGGCAGCCAGAACCAGTCACCTTTTACCAGTTCTTAGGCACTTCTGGCCCATCCAGGACAGGCGTCGGGGCCAGATTTCCAAGAGCTTAGCTCCCCATTTAGCCCCCCAAATCAGAGGCTGGATTCTCTGAAGGGATCAGCCCGTGGGCGGATTGGACAATCTGATTATCACTGTCACCACGGGAGGTGCTGGGGGCTGACCACCTGGCAGTCCGGCCTCCGCTTTATTTCAGTCTGTGCCTCGCTGGGAGTGGAGCCCCCGTTATTGGTGCCCATCATGCCCCAGCTAGACACCGGCTGGCCCAGCCGCACGTAAGGCTTTGTGCTAAGCACGGGTCCAACCAGGAAGGCAGCGCTGAGAACCCTGGAGTCCTGGCGCCCCCACCCTACCTTCCAGCAGGACACATCAGACCTGGCTCATTTTCCAAGTCTCCAGAGGGATGTCTTAGGTGCAAGGTGGGGAAATAGGGATCAGTTTGTGGGAGAGTCCTGGGGGGCTATTTGGGTCAATCCGCCCCTCCTGTTTCTGGTTCCGGATGCTGCAAAGCCTTGTCCAGGAACACGGAGGGGGACGTCCTCAGGCCGGCGGCCTCACAAGAGCCTTGATGCGTCGGGAAGAGGTTAAACGTGGTGCACTGGGGGTGTAAAGGAAGACAAAACCCAAAGCCAAACTCCAGCTGATGCAGCTAGCCCCGGGCATGCCCCATACTCAGTAACGAAAGGCACTAGGTGGGCCTGTGCAGAAGCAGAGGGGGTGGGGGCTGCTAAGCCCTAGGCCAGGGGTTCTCACAACAAAAATTTTGGTGGCCTCAAAGTGCAGCCACCAACTATTGCTGGTGGCCCCACTGACAATTTTTCCAAAAATACTTAATGAACTTTAGGAAAAACAAATAACTATGCACATGGACACACCCAAATCATTGTCATCCATTTGTGCAGGGGGGGTATTCAGACTCAGTAAGAAAAATAATGTACAGTTGTTTCTATTCTTTGGACTTCAGATAAGGCCCTTTGTATGTTCTTTTGTCTTTTTGTTGTTTCTTTTGCATTTTAGACTGCCCTTTATTTTTCCTTTTTTTTCCCCTAAGACTTGCAAGCTGGTACGTCTTCTGCTGCGCAAAGTGATATTTGTATGTTTGCTAAGATCACTTTTCACAGCAGACTTACTCACGCCCTGACACATATTAAGCCCTGAGAGGGGAAGTGGACAGGGAGGCCGTGGAGCCTAGCAGAGCCTGGAAACAGAGCCTGCCCCCATAGGGACTGAGCCTGAAGCCCTGTGGCCGAAGCCTGCCTCCCCTACCCCCGGGAAAGTGGAGAGTTCACCAGCTGCCTGCACCTCCAGCGTTTGTGTCTCCGGAGGGGGCTAGAGTCCAACAGCTGCTGTGGGCCCTGGGAGAGGGGCTACTGCTTTGAGCACACACCCCCGCCCCCGCCCAACACAGCCCAGATGGCTGTGGCCACAAGAAAAGGTGGCCGCATGCAGCCACAATGGCCACATTTGAGAAATACTTGCCTTACGCTATGGGCTTCTGGTAATTTTGCACCCCTCCCCCATGCCAAACACCTGGGGAGCCTTCAGAGGCTCACAGATCCCCGTTCTCCAGTGAGAAATTACTCCCCCTCTCAGGGCCTGCACTGGGCGTGGCGCAGGCCTGAGAAAGGGCTGGTCATTTTGCTTTTTCAGCAGGCTGAGGAAAAATCGTGCTGAGGCTTGCGGCTGAGTCAGAAATGGATGTGGTCATAGCTCCCAAAGCTGCCATCTGCACCAGCTGCGGCCACAATGGAGAGGCAGAAATGGGGAGGTATGAGGCACCAGGTGGACCAGAGTGGAGTGGCTGGGGGGAGAGAAGAGAGGCTGAGACTGAAAGACGCTGACGCTGCCTGATGCGAGAGATCCCGCAAGCTGTTGGGGATCAGGGAGGGGCGATGAGGAAAGATGGGGCCTGTGGAGCAGCCTGACACCAGATCAGGAAACACACCTCAAGTAGGATGTGATCCCACTCTGGGGGGACTCCCCCTGCCATTCTCCCACCAGGGGCCTGGCTTTGTCTCACACTGGCCTAGTTCAGCCTGTCAACAAAGCCTCATCGAATCTGATTCTATCGACTTGGCCAACCCTTGTTCCCCTCCCTACTGCTTCCGTCTCCAGTGTGGGAGCCACTGTCTGCCCAGCCAAAGGCCAGTGGATCAGACTTCGCTGTAGAGTCCAGCACCATCCAGAAGAGGCCGATGTCCCAGGCTCCCAGATCGGTAGGAGCTCAGCGCATCCCCAGCCTGGGTATTGTGCAATAACACCACCCCAGAGCAGCACGGATCTGTCCCGCTCTGCCGTTGTGCTGGCTGTGCCAGCTAAAGCCATTCAGAAACTCTTGTGTTGGAAGACGTGAGGATTTCAGGGGCACTCATCAGGCCCTGACTGGAAGTCTTGGCAGAGATGCCAAGGGCTGCAAGGGCCACGGGCACAGATGTGGAGGGCATGGAAGGCAACTGTGCCTGTGGCTCTTGCAGTCTCAGATCTGCTCTGGGGGCAGCTGGCCCTGCCCATGGGATTCCTGCTCAGGGGCTACGCTGGTGTCACAGTGTGGCCTAGCAGGTAGGATGCTGGGCTAGTACTCAGGATTGTTGGTTTGCCTTCCTGGCTTTGATCTTGGGCAAGTTGCTCCCTTTGTTCAGGCTGTGAGCTTTGTGGGCTCTGTCTGGGCAGGCCCTGGCACATAAGGATCTTGGCTGGGGTCTCCAAGTGCTACTGTACAACACCTTAGAATTATAGAACATCAGGCTTGGAAGGGACCTCAGGAGGTCATCTAGTCCAACCCCCTGCTCAAAGCAGGACCAATCCCCGGACAGATTTTTTTGCCCCCTCAAGGACTGAACTCACATCCCTGGGTTTAGCAGGCCAATGCTCAAACCACTGAGCTAGTCCTCCCTCTGTCCCTTTAAAAAGAACAAACCCTCCCAACATCTTCACTCCCCTAGCAGCCCAGGGACATGGCTGGCGTGGCACTTGCATGCCCAAGACACCTGCCCATCATGTGATGAGAGGAAGACCCCAGTACGTGGCTACATATGATGCAAATTGCAGAGCCTTCTACTCTAGTTCTCCCCTGCATCTCTCCCTCCCCGTGCACCCCATTCGTGGCCGCACGAGATCGTCTCACCAGCCTCCGCCTCGTGCTGGCCATCCATCAAACCCGGAGGAGGCTGCTCTGTATCTGTGGGACCTGAGCGTGGTTATCTCACGTGTGTGGGCAGAGCTCCTCTGGGCGGCGGGCACCAGCACCTGGGACTTGCTCAGGCAGCAACGGGCGCTGCCAGGGTGCATTGATTCCAACGCCAGAAGGGAGCACTGTGCCCATCCCGTCTGCCCTCCGGTGTAACACAGGGCACAGGGTGTCCTCGAACTGATTCCTGTTTGCACTGGATCTCTTAGGAAAAACATCCAATAGTGACTTAAACACTGCAAGCGAGGGACCCTCCACCACAGGTTCCAATGGTTAATTATCCCTGGCCCTGCTCAGTCCTGGCACGTTTTGTCCCACAGAGTCACTGTTTTCTGGGTTCTGTGGCCTGCCCCTCTCCTGAGAAGCCGGACATCTGCCCACCCCACTCCCAGAATTTCAGTAGGCACCGTGCTCTGGTTCTGGACACATGGACAGCACCTAGTCAAGTCCTGCCAACACCAAGCATTAGCAAATCAAGAGTCTAGCACCCATAGATTCAGGAGACTGGCTTAAAAACCATGAGGTTTGTAAAAATAATGAATTTTATTATTACGCATTAGGCGTATTATGGTAGCACCTCGGAGTGTCAGTCACAGGTCAGGACCCCATTGCATGTACAAACACAGAACAGAAGGATGGTCCTGGCCCCAGAGAGCTTCCAATCAAGGCAATTTGGGGTTCTTTCAGGCCTTTCTCTGTTGACACAAGCAGTAGAAACCATTTTTTAAATTTTTTTCAGTGAACACTGAGTTCATCTCATAATCTCGTGACTCCAGGAGCCTGAGCTTTATAGAAACGCAGCAAACAGTGTGAGAGTCGGCAGCACTGCAAGGCCCACTCAACCCGCATCACGGCAACCACCGAGGAGCCAGGAGCTGCCAACAACTTTCCATGGCTAGCGGCCCTGGTTGGACTTGAATCGAGACCCTTTGGGGAGACCAGGCAGCAGGGCCAACGAAGGGGGGAGGAAAACCAGTACAAATTACCAGGGCCCGGCAGTCCGGAAGAGGGCCCGGGGCCCGGCTTCCCCTGCTTCAGTGGCCCTATTTAGCCAGTCCGCCCTTGCTGGGGTGCCCAAAAAAATTTTTCAGTTGGGCCTGAACCCATTCTCGGCAGTCCCATCAGGCAGTCGATCTTTGCTAAGAGCCAGGCCTCCCAGCAAGCCATCGATGAGCGGATGGGCCAAGGGTGGAGGAAGCCCAGGGCCTGAAATATGTCTTCCAGCCCTCGTAAAACCCTGCCAACAACAGAGCCTCCCCGCCCCAATCCAGCAGCCCCAAGGAGCTGGAAATCCCATGCAGAGCTGTGGAGGTTGAACTGAGTGGTGGGGGCTGTGCAGTGGGTGCGGGGGGGGGGGGGCCTGCTCGCTCTCTGTCCAGCCCCAGACATATCTGTCTGTCTATCACAGCCATTAACACCAGCTCTTCCGTTCTCGCCCCCCACCCCGTCGCACTGTCCTGCTAACTGCCCCTGGCGGGCTGGCCCAGCAGCCAGGCCAAGCACTGAATGGGCCGTGGCGGGCGAGACCTGGTGGCCTCGAAGAGCGCTTGCCATGTGGCTCAGCAGACGGCGCCAACCTCCAGGGCTGTCCCTCCAGCCCCTCTACCCAGGGCTGGTGTTCTCTGCAGCCCAGCACCCTGCCAGGACTTGGAGTTGGGCTGGGCTGGCTCCACCCAGGTGCCCCCCTTGCCGGCACCGGTGACGAGCTCTAATTAATTAGTACACTCGGTCAGGCAGCAGGCAGAGTCATTTTCCGCCATGGGGACTTTACAATAACACTCCAGACCCCAGCTGCAGCAGCCAGCGTGCACACACAACAATTATCCAGCCAGTGTCTCGCCTAATCGCTGGCTGCCAGGGCAGCGCCAGGGACACCACCACCGTCCCCTGGCATCGCAGCGCAAGGCAGCTAGCCATCAATGTGTCCCCAAGGGAGGCTGCGGTGACAATGGCAGGGGAAGCGTGGGTGAAACTCACCCCCATTCACGCTACTTGCGCTAGGGGCACTGGCCTGGGAGCTGGCCTTATAGCTAAGCAGCAAGCATCAGTAACCAGGAGCTATGTTACGGGACCTTGAGTGAGTCCCCCTGTGACCCAGTTTCCTCTCCCACCCTTGTTTGATCAGACTATGAGCACTATGGGGCAGGGGCTGTGTTTGTGCAGCACCCAGCACGATGACGCCTTGATCTGGATTGGAACCATGCAGCCCTGCTGAGCTACTTCTGACCTGGGAAGGTATATCTCTGGAGCCTTTCCTCCCCTCAACCTCCCGGAGAAACAAGAAAAAGCTCTTGCAGGCTGCTGAGCTATGGGTATAATATGTGGGCTAGAGTGGGTGTGTACCACTGCCCTCCAGTGGATGGAATCAGAACTATTCAGCTGGGTGACATAGACCCTATATCCCTAGCCTCAATGAGGATTCTCCAACAGCTCTTGTGGATCTTGGAGAGTGGATGTTTGGCCCTGGAGGAGATGAGTCCTATCCCCGCTGTCTCTGTTGTCAGCTGGCCAGCCGAGACTCTACTGCGGTGTTGGGGGGAATGTGGGCCCTGGGGTGTGTGGGGGGAGCTCGTCCCTGAAGGCAGCAGAAGTCATGTGCACAGGGACAGGTTTTCTCCGGCACTAGTACCTTTTGGAGCCCTGTAACTGGGACACAGGTGGTGCCCAGCACACGCGACACAGAGATGCAGTCCCTGGGACACTCTGCAAGGACATAGAACTGCCACAGCCCTGCCCACACCCCCTCCCTCCTCCAGCCCCTCAGCTCTGCACCAGGGGCAGCATTGGTTGGAAGGAGCCAGCTGGGCGCTGGGGCCCCGTGCCAGGGGGATTCCACCTGCTCTGTGCCCGCGTAGGGTGCTGAGAGGATGGTGCATGGGTCTCAGCGATGGCCCCTCTCAATGGCCTCTTGCCTAAGGATGTAGGGGGGCCTAGGCTCAGTTCATGGCTCTGGCACTGACTCCCTGCATGTCCCTGGGCCCTGTTTCCTGAGCGATCGGCACCCGCCAGCTCTCAGTGCATACTGCGGGCAAAAGGCGCAGTGAAGGCTGTTGAGAGGCAGGAGCAGGGATGGCAGAGAAAGCATGTGGCAAGGAAAAGCAGCAGAGCCAGGCCCAGCGCAGCCAGATGGAGCTGGGGCTTGGAGCAAACAGAACGGACCCCCTAATAAAAAGAAGCTGAGAGCCGTGACCCCAGCACCTGCCGTGGTCTGAGGGCCTGGCAGCTCCTGGCAGGGGCTGCGCAAGCCAATCCGAGCCCGTGGCACCTTCCCCATCTGGCAGGGCCTCGGGGCTGGGAAATAAACCCAGGCATGCTTGGCCCAGCCAAGCCAGGATGCGGAGCCGTCTGCTCGGCCCAGCTGCCGCGGGTGGACCCGGCGCCAGCACCAGCCGGGAACGGGCCAGCAAATCGCGCTGCCTAATGAAAGCCTTTGAATTCGCAGCTGCCTCCAGACAGATGGACGTGCATGGAACGGCAGCACCACGGAGTCCGGGCAGGGCGGCGACTTCCCAGGAGGTGGCAGGACTTGCAGGGGGGGTGGCTGGGGTGCACAGGGACCTGGCCTGGTGTCATGGGCGTCAAGCCGTCCTGCAGCGGCTCAAGAAGCCGAGTGCCAACCTTAGGGCACAGTGTGCGAAACCAGGGCACAAACCCCATATAGGATGTGAGTGTGATACTTACATTTCACCAGCGATACTTACATTTCATCAGCCACTTACCCAGTGTGAACTCCTCGGGCACTAGACCAACCTTAGCCTGAATTCACCGACAGCCCCCTGGGGTGCTCAGATCTGTCTCGCCACCCAGGCAATCCGGCCTTTGTGATAGCAGGTCCCTTCCTCCAAAGATCACAGCAATACTCAGGTTATTCCCAGTCCCAAAGGACCAGTCACTTACCCGGGTCCATTGTAACTTGGCTCTCGCCCCAAAGACAAGGCTTGGAGTCAGTCCTATACTGAACTAGCGAAAGATTTATTCTATAGGAAACGGAAGCAAGAGAGTTAGTTACAAGGTTAAAGCCGGTGAACGTACCCACACAAATGAGTTACAGTCTGACGCTTCACAAGGGGATAGACGCAGCTATAATCAGCAAGTTCTATGTGTCCTTAAGGACTAATCCAGCCCCAGCACTGGGGATCTCTTGCTTATCCCGAGCAATCCTGCCCTCGAGCCTCCAAGAGGCACAAAGCTACAGTTTCTCCTTGTCGAGGGAAGCTCCTCCTCTGAGCTGCCAGTGAGCTGAGGCAGGAGCTTACAAGCATTCAGTGAAGTCAAACCACGAAGCACCTGACACGGGTCTCACCCTGATATCTATTTTAACAACACTAACACCCAGACTGGTTCCAGCTGGGTATTTGTCAGTACCCAAGTGAGGCCTGGGCAACTTGGCATAAGCTGACACATCAGGGACGTGGCCAGAGCTCACGAGGACGTGGCCAGGCAGACGTGGACTCACAGGGACATGGCTGGGGGGGGCAGGAGCTCATAAGGAGGTGGTCAGGGGCATAGGGGCTCACGGGGATGTGGCCGGGGGCTCGTTGGGATGTGTCTGGGGTAGGAGGCTGGGGCCTCATGAGGACGTGGTCGGGGAGGACTTCGGCTCATGGGGATGTGACCAGGAGGGGGCCAAGGGGGCAGGGGGTCACAGCACTGAAAAATGCAGGAAGATGGTCCCCATCTCTGTCCGAGACCAGACCTGGGGTCCGGGCAGCTGGTCGTCATCCTTACGGTGGGATGGACACTTGCACACAGAGCCAGGATCCAGCGTAGTCCCTGGGCAGCAGCGTGGTTCTGGTGGGCCTGGCCCGGTAACAGACACTGTCAGGAAACCTGAGCCCCAGTGCAGGATGCTCTGGGTTTGTGGGGGGAAGGGTTGCCCTCCTGCCCCCAGGAGACCAATGCAGAGCCCTGGGGAAGGCAGGAGCCCCCCAACCAGCTTTATGAGGGACAGAGGGGGAACAATCCCTGGGGAGCAGGGGGGAGGGGATGGAGCAGGGGAGGGGCGGCAGGAGGGGCATGGGGAAGGGTGGAATAGGCAGGACAGTGTGGGGGCAGAGGGGAAAGGGGTGGTGGTGAGCTGGAGCAGAGCGGGGAGGGAGGCCAGGGGAGTGAACTGAGGAGGTGGGGAGAGGAAGCAGTGAGACGAGGGGGGAGCACAGAAAGTTAATCCCAGCCCAGGAGCCCAGAGTCCCCCACTGCTGCTGGGGGTTCCCCTGCTCCTAGCCCCGTGGCTCTCTGGGGAGGCCGATGAAGCGATCCGGCGCACAGTGGCACCCCATTGATTTTTCCATTGAGCTGTCAGCGCCCAGCCCGCTTGTATTTAACATATTGACCAGCGAGGCAGCATTAAATTGAATTTGCTTCATTACCAGACAGATCCTGGCTTGTAAATTCTGGCTTCTTGTCCCCTGCGCTGAGCTCTCGGGCCTAGCCAGGAGAAGGGCTTCCTGGGTGGAAGGGAAACTGAGAGCCATGGGGGTCCCAGCCCCAAACTCCTGCCCCCACCAGCTGCTCTGAGCTCTGCCCTGTACCCACGCAGGGGGTAGGAAGTGGGTATAAGATGCCCCACCCTGTTGAGCTGGTTTAGATCATCACACCCCACCACCATTTTGCCAATGCATCTCTGCTCTGTGCTACCACCCCCCACCCCGGGGGAACCCCAGTCTCTGTGCCCTGCTCAGTCCTGGGGCTCCCTGCCCAGGGGGCTGGATAGTGCCAGTCCTGGGGCCACAGGGTGGATGCCTCTCCCAGAAAGAACAGGTCTGGGATTTCTCCCGCCTGGCTGGGAATCACTGCTGCCCTGGGCTGGATTTGAAAAGATTTGAAATGCTTCTCTGCCCCCTTCCCAAGTCCCGGGGCCACCTGCAGATAAAGGAGGCCTATGGGAAAGCAGAGACCTGCCTGGCACAGGGCCTCGCCAGGAGCTCTGTGGGCCATCCACGGCAAGGCCCAGGGAAGAGAAGCGGGTGCAGCAGGCAGGGAGCAGGTGGGCCCAAGGAGGCATCTGTGGTAGGGGTGCTGTGGAGGAGCCCCCGTGGAGAGGAAGGGCCCCTCTTCCATGGCTTGTTACCATGCTACAGCACCGCACCCCCCTCTGCTAAAGACTGGGGGGAATCCCAATCCACATCCCAGAGCCATCCAAGGAGACCTCCATCTAACTCAGGGGAGACAGGGCTTGACACTCCAGATATTTCCAAGATAAAGTTCTATGGGGCACGACTGCACCTACCACGATGGGGTCCAGGTCCATGACCAGCGCTCCTAGGAGCTACCGTAATACACTTAATAAACAACATACAGCACCTAGCACCATGGGGTTCAGATCCGTGACCAGGGCACCTGGGAACTACCGTAATATACCTAATAAATAGCATACAGCACATAGCACCATGGAGTCCTGCTTCATAACCAGGGCGAGTTGGCTCTAACACAATACACCTAATAAATAATGTACAGCACCTAGCACCATGAGGTCCTGGTCCACGAATGGGGCTTCTAGGCGCTACCCTAATACACCTAATAAATAATCATAAGGAAAGAAAGAGCATCAAAACCAGATGTTCCCCATTGGTGTCCACAGCTGGAACTGAAGGGGCCAGAAAGGCCTGGCTCCCTGTTCTCTCTCCCCTCCAGCGGAGGGCTGCGAAGGATTGCTACCCCCAATGCAGGGTGCACCCCGATCGGCGAGAGGGGGCTGAGAGCGGAACAGGGCTGGCGCGGCGAGCCAGGCTGGCACACAGTGCAGCGAGTGTTGGGCAAAGATTGCTGATACAACAGCTCCTTCTGTTCATTTTAATGCCAGGGCCCAGCATCTGATGTGCTAATGAAAGGCAGACGCGTCGGGCTTAATTAGGTCCCTCTCAAGCGGTGGTCTGTGATTTTTAGCACCCCGTGGCGGATGCGGCATCGCAGCCAACAACCACCCTCCAAACTGCAGCACAAGCCGCCACGCCTGGCCTGCCAGGGGCCCAGAGACTTTTATGCCGAGCTAACGATGTCCTCCCTCTCCCCCGTTCCCTGCTCTCACGCACACACGCCCCCCCAGGCTAATAAGAATCCTGCTGACGCTAGACAATGCTGGATCTTGAAAGGACGCTCTCAAGGTATTTTATATCATGATTCAAACAAGCCTCACATTGTTCTTTACTATCGAGCACCCCAGGTAGCTTTAAAGCCAATGCTGTCATCACAGGCCATTTTCCTTCCCGCGTCCCCTGCAGACGCTGCTTCGTTATCATTGGGTGCGTTTGGAGCCCTTGGCCTGCCCCGGTGGGTGTAGTTAAAACTCAGGAGCTCTGGTGGCTTACTGCAGCCTCACTCCGCAGCAGGGTCCAAGCCTGCTGGGTTATTTATTGTAGGGTTACTTGCAAACTCTGAGCTGCGGAGGCTGGTGAGTTGTTGAAGGGGTATGTGTTTTGCAGATGGGTTTGTTATTGTAGGGTAGCTGGGCTGTGCACACGGTTTGTTATCGTAGGGTCACACTCCCACCCACACACTAACATGCCCTAGGGAACAAACAAGCAGGCTCACAAGAGCCCACCCTCATGAGCACATGCCCCCTCCCTCCCTTTACCAGCCCTCTTCCAGGCACAGCGAGATGAGCTGCCAAGCCTTGGCGGCTCATGACCTGGCATCCCCCTGCCTCCCAGCACTGTCCTCTGCTCCTGCTTATCAGACCAGTTATCCCTGCTCAGAGTCAGGCGCTTGGAAGGTCGAAAACCCCCAGGACAGAGAGGAGACCAGCAGGGAAACCTCCCCAGCAGTGAAATCTCAGGGGGTGGACCCAGTTCCCACAGAAAGTGCTGAAAGGTCCTCAGAGCCTGTCACAGAATCATAGAGAAGTAGGGACTTCAAAGGTCATCGCTTTGTCTGGTGTTTGTCCAACCTGTCCCTAAAAACCTCCAGTGATGGGGACTCCAGAGCCACTCCAGGGCACCTGCTCCAGACCTTCGCTATCTTAGAGTCAGAAAGTTCCCCCCAATGTCCTGATTAAATCTAACTAAGCCAATTCCTTCTTGCCTGACCCTCGGTGAACACAAAGAATGGTTGATCACTCTCCTCTTTATAACAACATATTCCATATGTGCAGGCTGCTCTCATGTCCCCCTGCAGCTTTCTCTTGACTGAACACGTCCAATGCTTTCAACGTATAGGTCAGGTTTTCTGATCCACCAATCGCGGGTGTTGCTCTCCTCTGGACTAGCTCCAGTTTGTCCACGTCTCGGCACAAAATGCCTCGTTCAGTCCATCTAAGAGGGCTCACAACCCCCCTGCGAGGCAGAGGAATTACCCCCCTGCACAGTTGGGGAACTGACGCGCAGAGAGACGAAGTGACTTGCCCAAAGCAAATCTGTGGTACTCAAACCCAGCTCTGCCCCGTCAGAGGGCCCTCACCACTAGACCCTCCTGCCTGGAGCTAGCTGAAATTTTCCACTCGAAATTCTTTTTTGCCAAAAAATAAAGATTTGAGGCAACTGAAAGTTTTTGCCATTTCACGCCAGTTTCACCGAATTGTTTCTCTAGGGAAAAAAAACTATTAAAAAATTCCCCGAAAATCCAAAATGTCTCAATTTTTGTTTCAAAGGCTGCATTGATTTCATGACTGAAAACAACCATCAAAGGTTTTTAAAAGTCCCAAATCAAAACAAAACATTTAGTTCGACCAGAGATTAATTTTTTTCGTTGACTTTTTGTAAATGTTGTGACGTAGGGAGAGCTTCACCAGGGATGGTGGGGAGGAGAGGGGATCGTGCATCAGGGAGCCATCACACACACCTGTTGCCATAGCAGCAGTATGTTGCCAGCCCGAGGTTGCCCAGAGGCAGGGCAGGAGGGAGGGAGGGAGGAATCAGAGCATCCTAGATCCCACCAGCCCATCTTTCAAGGGCCACATCAGGATGTCGCTGAGTGTGGTGGCCCCAGAGTCAGAGGGGAGCTGCCCTCACCCTGCGGGAGAGGCCTCTTCTCTCTGAGGTCTGTGACCCCCTGGTGGATGCAAAGGGGCAGGGGCACAAAGGAACTCACAGGTTGGGTATGGGAGGCTCCAAACTACGGATTCAAAATCGTGAAGGAGACTCATTTTCCAACATCAGCTGCTCAGCAATTGCTGCAGAAATGCCCCAAAATGCAGCACAGCCACTCATTCAGCACGACCACGCTTACCTATCCATCTATCCACACCTATCTGTCCATCCCCATGCACACGCATCTATCCATCCATCCACACCTGTCTGTCCAGCCCCATGCACATCCAGCCCCATCTGTCTGTCCAGCCCCATGCACACCTATCTACCATCATGCACACCCATGCACACCCATCGACCCCCATGCACATTTATCTACCTATCCATCCAGCTCCATGCATGCCTATCTATCCATCCACCTCCATCTGTCTGTCAATCCCCATGCACACCCATCTATCCATCCATCCACATGCACACCTATTTATCTATCTATCCATGCATCCCCATGCACATCTATCCACCCATCCTCATGCACACCTATTTATCTGTCCAACCCCATACACACCCATCTACCCATCCATCCCCATGAACATCTATCTATCCATCCATCCATCCCTATGCACACTCCTCTATCCAACCTGCTACGTTCTTAACGTTTATCTCTTCAGCCCCTAGGCCCACTGCCTCCCTCCAACAACTCTTTCCCACCCCATCCCTTTCTGCCTTCCGTAGCCTCATGTGGCTCTGTCAGTCACTCCCAATGCTGATCCAGGACAGCAAGCCCTGCACTGGCAGCTGCTGCCCCCTAGTCTAGGCAGCAGGAAGATGAGGATGGAGACAAATGGGCTGGCAGGGGTCCCCTGCCGGGATCCCTGAGAAATCCCTGGCAAAGAGGGTTAATGATTGATCTGTTTGGTGCTTGTCCCACGAGGGGAGAGCGACACCATTATGGACAAGTGGGAGTTATTGCTACAGTAACCTATAATTAACAGCCAATAGTTCATTAGCCAGAGAGATTGCGAGGGGCTCTATAGAAATGCAATGACAGAGCACTAGTTACTTAGGTTTGCGCAGCATAGATTTCTGGCTCTGATCTTGAACCAAACGTTTTACAAAGATGCCCAGGGCTCAGCACTTCGGACGCACCTTGGGAGCTGAACATTTTTGGAAATCTGTGCCCGATCGTGGGTCCCGAGCCTCTCTGACACCGATGGAGTCACCAGCTACAGATCTAGCCCATGAAGGGACTGCGAAAGGTGCTGGTGGTGCTGTGAGCTAGGTAAATCAGGAGCATTCGCCTTCATTTAACCTGACCCGACCCATGTTAGGAGGGAGGTTCGGTAGATAGCAATGCCCGAGACAGCTGAGGACAAGCAGGTGGCAGCCAGGTTCCCAAGAAGGCTGGCTCTTGAAACCTCTGAAGAATAAATTTGTGAGACAAGAGATCTGAGATCTATTGACCTTGGGAAAAGCCCTTCCCTTCGCAGTGTCTCACTTCCCCCATCTATAACATGGCACTGATTCATCTTTGTACGTTGCATTAAGCCTCGCTATCATTTTTATTACTGGCCTCGGCCAAGATCAGGGCCCCATCGTGCCGGGTGCTGCACAGACATAGAGCAGGAGCTAGTTCCGGCCCTGAAGAGCTCACTCAGAATAGATCAGAAGGGGAAACTGAGGCACGGGAGGGGTCGGGGGACTGACTTGCCCAAAGACAGTAGCAGAGTCTGGAACAGAACTAGGTGTCCACGGTCCTGCTCAGTGGCCCTGGCTGCCTTTCATGTAACTGCAAAGTACTCACCAGTTCAGTGAAGAATTGCTATCCTGAAATTTGCCTCCAGTATGTTCCTGGTTCTGAAGTTTCTTTGCCTAGGGTTTGCTTAGAGTGAAATAACATCCTTGGAGTTATTCTTGCTGCCAGATTGGCAACCCTCCTTGGGTTATATCTTGGTTCAGGCCCCAGTCCTGCATCTGCTGTTCATAACATTAGCCCTGTAGACTAGTCTAACTTCTACACGCGGTTTTTATATGGCTCTATTGGTTTGAAACTGTTTATATATATTAATAATCACCAGTTCTTTTGGAGTGTTTTTCATCCCCAGATCTCAAAGCATTTTACAAAGGGGATAAGTATCATTATCTCTCTTTCACTGATGGGTAACCAGGCACAGAGAGCAAAAGAGATTCGCTTAAGGTCAGCCAGTGAAGCAGGGAATAGAATCCAGATTTTCTACGTATCAGTCCCATAGTCTAGCCCAGGGGTCGGCAACCTTTCAGAAGTGCTGTGCCGAGTCTTCATTTATTCACTCTGATTTAAGGTTTCGCGTGCCAGTCATATACTTTAACATTTTTAGACGGTCTCTTTCTCTAAGTCTATAACATATAACTAAACTACTGTTGCATATAAAGTAAATAAGGTTTTTAAAATGTTTAAGAAGCAACATTTAAAATTAAATTCAAAAGCAGAGCTCCCCGGACCGGTGGCCAGGATCCACAGTGTGAGTGCCACTGAAAATCAGCTCGTGTGCTGCCTTCGGCACATGTGCCATAGGTTGCCTACCCCGGTCTAGCCACTAGGCCATACTGCCTCTGAAATCCCTTCGCTCCCGGGGGATAATCTATAATGCAATAAGACAACAGTTCTACAGTACAGCTGCTATGGGTTGCAGCGATTCAACGACATTGAAGCTCGAACCTCCCTCATCACCACCGTTAAACCATTACCAAACTTGCAGATAGATCGGGCCTTTGATGGGGTTAAAAGATCAGACCCGGAGCTGTTTTTCATTTGCATTTAAAGTGGCAGGCACGTTTACAGCACTGCAGAAATAACAAATAATCAGATCCAATCAAACTGGCTTCCTCTTGGCCTGCCTTTTATTAAGAGAGGAGAAAATCCCAGCCAAGCAAACAGGGACTGCCCAGCCCAGCCAGATGTGTTCAGGAAGGATGCTAAAGATAGCAGGCAGTCCCTGGAGGAAGGATGACGGCTCTGATTCACAAGGGGGTGGGGCGTTGGGGTGGAGACCATAAACCCAACGTTGTGGGGATGATGCAAATGAGCTCATTTGCCTAGCAAACCAGGGGGTCAGGCTTTTACAGCATCACCAGCTCTAATGCTTTCATCATGAGTTCTGCGATGCACATTGCTTCTTTCCAAGCCCCAGCAGCCTGGAGTCAGGGGAATTCCTGAGAATCTCAGCATTTGCTTAAAAAAGAAAGGTCAGTTCTAAGCCTGATGGTGGCAGAGAAAAGCTCAAAGACGTGGCATGAGGTTCAAAAGGTGAATAAAAAGAGGCCCAAATGGCTTTTTAAAAAAATCTCATGTGGTTAAAGCCAATCTCGGGGTTTTCCTGAAGGCCGACTCACAGGTTTTGAACACTGCTTAGGCCTGGCAATGCTGCTTTCAGCCCCCATTTTGGGGTCTGGATTCTGATGCCCTGACACCTGGCATAGATCATAATAATAGCACTTCCCATGGTGGGAGCACCATGCAGGGATTTCCTAATTAAGCCTGACCTGCAAGGTAGCTGGTGAGTAGCATCGTGCCTGTTTTACAGATGGGGAAACTGAGGCACAGAGCTGGGAAGTGACTTATCCAAGTTCCCACGGTGACTCAGAAGCACACCCAGGACAGGAACTCAAGTTGGGCAACAGCCCAAGCTGCTATTCTTCCCTCAAGGTCAATCAAAGGGCTCTCTTACAGCCCCTCTGTCAGGAGTGACGCCCCTGCACGGTCCCTGAGGTGAGCTCAGCACCCAGCCTCATTTCAAGGCCATTTAAAACTTGGGGCAAAAGATCATTGCAACAGGGGTGCCAGTGAAGCAACAGGGTGGCCTAGTGGATGGTGCGTTAAGCTGGGCCTCAGGAGCTTTAGGCTCTGTTGACATTTCTACCACTGGGTAGCCTTGGGCAAGTCACTCCACTGCTCCGTGCCTCAGTTTCCCCACCTGGGGCTAACAATACTAACCTCCTTTGAAAGGACTGTGAGATTTATGGCCGCAAAGCGCGTCATTAGTACAGTATTCCTGTATTGGGAGTGTTCCCTCATGTCGTCTCAGCGCTGACTTCCTCTGGGCTGAAACCCTCAGCCACCATCAGTTCTTCCCTCCGTGCCTATGCCAGCCTCTCTGCCCTGCCTGGATCCTCACTCTCTGCTTCATTAGCAACAAGGGATGCAGCAGGCGGGCAGAACTGCAGGAAAGGGATCTTTGCTGCATCGGCAAAGAGACCAGTATTGGTCTGGTAGCAGCCTGGCCCCCGGCTTGCTCTGCAGAGATTCCTGGTGACACACAGAACGAGGCATCTCCTGAAGCGGGATCCTCTTTTGCCATTCTCACCCACCCTACTACACTCGCCAGCCTTCAGCTCGGGCAGAATTGTGCAGACACAAAACCACATCAGCCCCAGTCATAGCTCCAGCCCCTCTGGGTCCCCTTCATGGTCCAGGGACCTTGTGAGCCATTTGGGCCCGGGAATACATCTTTCCTGCATGTCCGTAAAGCACCATGTACTGCCATGTGTGTCTGATTTGGTGTTGCACTGTGTATGCGTTGTGGTGTCGCATTGTGTGCTTGGTTTGTGTTACACTGTGCATACAGCTTTTCTTTGGTATCGCACTGTGTACGCAGTACGGTGTTGCATTCTGTGTTTGTTTGGTGGTGTACGGTCAGTTGGGTGTTGCGTTGTGTACTCCGTTTGGTGTTGCATTCTGTGTTTGTTCGATGTTGTATTGTGTGCTCAGTTTGGTGTATTGTGCGCTGAGTTTGGTGCTGCGTTGTGCACAGCTGCAGACTAGGGACCGAGTGGCTAGGCAGCAGTTTCGCAGAAGAAGACCTAGGGGTTATGGTGGACGAGAAGCTGGATATGAGTCAACAGTGTGCCCTTGTTGCCAAGAAGGCTAACGGTATAAGCAGGAGCATTGCCAGCAGATCGAGGGACGTGATCATTCCCCTCTATTCGGCATTGGTGAGGCCTCATCTGGGTCCAGTTTTGGGCCCCACGCTACAAGAAGGATGTGGAAAAATTGGAAAGAGTCCAACAGTGTTTACGGGTCTGGAACACATGACTTAGGAGAGGCTGAGGGAACTGGGATAGTTTAGTCAGCAGAAGAGAAGAATGAGGGGCGATTTGATAGCTGCTTTCAACTACCCGAAAGGGGGTTCCAAAGAGGATGGATCTAGACTGTTCTCAGTGAGTAATGGTCTCAAGTTGCAGTGGGGGAGGTTTAGGTTGGATATTAGGAAAAACTTTTTCACGAGGAGGGTGGTGAAGCACTGGAATGGGTTATCTAGGGAAGTGGTGGAATCTCTTTCCTTAGAGGTTTTTAAGGTCAGGCTTGACAAAGCCCTGGCTGGGATGATTTAGTTGGGGATTAGGTCTTCCTTTGAGCAGGGGGTTGGACTAGATACCTCCTGAGGTCCCTTCCAACCCTGATATTGTGATTCTTTGGAGTTGTACTGTGTGTTTGGTGTTACATTGTGTGTGCTGTTTGGCATTGCATTGTGTACGCAGGGTGGTGTTGCAATTGCGTGTTTGTTATTGTTGCATCGTGTGCGCTCAGTTTGTGTTGCATTGTGTACAGTCTGAAGCTGCTGTGTGTGTAGTCTGAGGTTGCTGTGCTGTTTGCTGGTTCATTGGGTATGCCATTTGCAGTATTGCCAACTCCAAGCACTTGTGGCCCCTCAAAATCATGAGATTGGCTTAAAAATCATGAAACTTAAAAATGACAACTTTGGGATTTTTATTTGCCTTCTCTAGGGACTTTGCGGCTCCCCCCTTCCCCTTTTTCCCTCCACCGCATGACAGGGGCTCTATGTGCCCCCGCACTTTCTCCCACCCATGCCATGGCCAATCAACCGGGTGTCTCCCATTCCCCCCCTTCCAGTTTTCCTGATTTTTACCAATCTCACTAGGGTTCTACCCACCGATACCTAGAACATTCCCTGAAATTGTGGAACGGCTCCAATGCAGCATTCAAAAATTCCGACAGAGAAATGTTGTCAACCTGCATGCTAGACCTCAGTTGGCTCAGACAATAACAATGGCAGATTCCTCTTCTTATTTGCACAACCCTCTGTGCACGAAGGTCCAGATGTGGTCACAGGCCATGTTTGTCTCTACCCCTCCCCTATCTCTCTGCTTGTTGCCACTTGTACAATCTCAGCACTGTCTTCTCTGCAACCCGAAACAACCTCCCTCTACGTCTCAGCCTCTCCACCTCATTAGGAATCGGAAAACACTTCTTGGCTCCCTTGCCTGCGCTGTTTTCATTTCACACTCCCTCTGCTATGATCTCCATCACAGCTTTGTTTAACTCCATAAAGCTAGGCATGGACGCCACTCCTTATTTGAACTGGTGTGAATCCAGATCTACTCCGGAGTCACACTTGACCCCCTCTGATTGGCTACCTGACCCGCTTACCTGCCTCCTGGGGCAGAGCAACCAATCAGAGTTGCTGTAGGAAGAGCGCTCTCTCTCTCTCTCTCTCTCTCTCTCTTACATCAGCAGCCCAAAGTCATCCTCCCAGAAGGGAAGAAACTGGGGGGAGGTGGGAGGGGGAGCAACTAAAGAGCCCAGCAGCTCAGGGCAGATCCATTGTCTCCTCCCCTCTGAGCAACAAGATGGCTCTCCTGTTCTTCCACTTTGATAGCAGCCTTCAACTACCTGAAGGGGGGTTCCAAAGAGGATGGAGCTCGGCTGTTCTCAGTGGTGGCAGATTTAGTTGGGGTTGGTCCTGCTTTGAGCAGGGGGTTGGACTAGATGACCTCCTGAGATCTCTTCCAACCCTAATCTTCTATGATTCCCTTGCAACACCCAGCCTGGAAAAGGAGACCCTGCTGCCACCATGGCCCCAGCTAGGGAGAGTGGGGGTAAAGACCCCTAGAAGGAACAGACGGGGGGCTGGATGGAGGCTGAGTAGATGTGGGGGTGAGGGACAGGATTGATCTGGAGGTTGGGGCAGAATTAATTGCTGGGCAGGGGAGGGGCAGATGTGGAGTGAGAGCATCTGCAGCAGGGGCCAACATCTCCTGACCTGATAAAATGGAGAGAGGGAGTGACACTAATTGTCACACACATGTCCACACACATGCGGGGGATGGCCACAGGGAGTTCAACAATCAAAAAAGAGACCAGAAAAACACAGTGGGTTTTTTTTAAAATCTCATTATTGTTGGGCCTCACTCATGATTTTTGATCTCTTGAGGTTAGCAATACTGGGGACTGTGGTTTCTCTGGGGCTGTCTAGCTTGTTTGTTGAATCTGGTAGAGAAAATACCCATATTAGCTCTGCGATTCATTGGTGAAATACAGTTACTAAACTGCTAGACAACTGTTGTGCTGCATTGTGATGTTCACGTGTGCACATTGTGTACGGTAGCTTTTGCTTGCTGTTGCATTGCGGGTCCAACTTTTCTTTAGTGTTGCAGCGTCTGTTCAATTTGCGTCTACCGCTCGTTTGATGTTGCATTGTGTTCAGTTTGTATTGCATTGCATTTTGTGGGTTCAGTTTTTGTTGCATGATGTGTGCAGCTTTTGTTTGGTGTTGCAATGTGTGCGTACATTTCATTTGGTGTCGTGTTGTCTGCACAACTGTTGTTCAGTGTTGCATTTTGCATATTGACTGTGCTGCCTGGTGCGTGCAACTTTTTGTTTGGTGTTGGCTGTTGCAACGGGTGTGCATTTCACTTCAATTTGCAAGGTGTGTGCATTTCGTTTGTGGGTGCACTGTCTGTGCTGAGTTTGTTTTGCACTCTGTGTGTGCGCAGTTTTTGTTTGCTCTTGCATCACACTAGAGCAGGGACGGCGTGTCGGGCAATACCCTGCAAAAGAGCAGCCAGGTCCATACCAGCTGGACAGAGGCCGCTCGAGTTCCAAGCCCACTATGGCTCTACCCTGAACAACTTCAAACCTTACTCCCCTCTGAATAATACTCGATGCCTCCATGGCCCCTGGGAGCCCGGTGCACCCTGGGAGTTGAAGTCCCCTTGCCCCATACTCTGCCTGGACTTCCCACCTGGAAAAACTACACTCCCCAGATTCCCCGGCCAGGAGGCGCTTGTCTCCCTCGCCCCAGGGCTCTCTGGGAGCTGCAGTCTCCTCTCCTACTCCACCCTAGCGCCAGGCAGCCAGAGGGAACTACAACTCCCAGCATCCTCCGGGGCGCCCCTTCCCTCCGCCCCCTGCTGGGCTGAGTGGTGTTTTTGTTGTTGGTAAAAGGTTAGTGGAACAGCTGATTGCTCTGTAGGGTAAGAGACCTTCTTTCTC
Organism: Chelonoidis abingdonii; assembly: GCF_003597395.2. Taxonomy (NCBI): domain Eukaryota; kingdom Metazoa; phylum Chordata; order Testudines; family Testudinidae; genus Chelonoidis; species Chelonoidis abingdonii. The sequence goes on along the minus strand of NC_133794.1, from coordinate 14,239,696 downwards.
TAATGGGGCGTCTCTGCTTTTCTCCTCCCCTCGGGCCCCTGCCCCCTGCCTCCTTCCTCTGTTGCTGCCTGGGGGAGGGAGTGGGTCTGGGCTTTTGGAGAGGGGCAATTCCCTTTCTGCACCGTGCAGCCTCGTGCCAGGGGCTCCCTGGGGGCGATCCGTGCTCCTCCCCCCCGCAGTGCCCCCTCCTCGAGAGGGCTGTGCCTGTAGCCAGGGTACCCTGGAGTCCAGCAGCCCCCTGATCTCAGGCTTGCCTGGCCTGTGCTTCGAGGCCTTGGGAGGCTGGGCTCCCTGCTGCAGGGAGGGCAGTGGGGCCATCCGTCTCCTCTGGAAGGGGGCAGCTCAGGAGATGGAACCCCCGCCCCAGCTGTCAGCCCCTTTTCCTCCCCCCCTGCTTAAGCCCGTTTCCACTGCTTTACTCCCATCTCCCCTGGCTGCTGGGTCAGGCCTGCGACCTGCCCAGCTGTGCTGTTTGCCTGGTTGGAGCTGACACCCACCCTGCGGATGCCCCTGGCCCGAGCAACCCAGAGATTAGCCACCCCCGTGGCATTAAAGAGCGAGGAATCTCTCCCATGCCTGTATTTGCGCCTAGGCCTGTCCATCAGGGCAATCTTCACCACTCCCTCACCCCCCTGCACAAGTTCCCCCCCTGTGCAGCTTCCTTCCCCAGCACGCCTGTGGCTTTGGGTTTCCGAACACGAGTTTCCTTTGTCGCTTTGGTTTGGAGCCGTTTGATTTTTTAAAGCCTTTTATTCTGAGCGAGAAGAGCAGGGGCCGGGGGCGGCCGGGAGAGAAGTGGGAAGAGTTTCCCCCGAAACCCGCTGGGGATGTAAGTCTTTTCTTCTCTTGCCAAGCTGGGAGGTGGTTTTCTCTTGTCTCTTCCTGGAACCAGCCTTGCATAAGTCTGGTGCGCCCTGCTTGCCTTGTGCAAGCTTCAAGGAATCCTCCCCCTGTCCCTGGCAGCCAGGTGAGAGGAGAGGATGGATGGCAGCTGCTGGGATTTGTTTTGCACATGGCTGCTCCTTGGCTGGCACATGGCTCCGCACAACTGGAGCAGCAGACTCCTGGGAGGGGAAAGGAATGTAGCTTCAGGCACTTGGCTGGGTGATGGCCAGGAGGTCCCACGCCAGCCGTGCGCTGTCTGGGCTTGTGGGGCCGATCAGGAGGTGTCTCGCCCAGGCCACGAGCACTTTTTAGCGGTGATTGTGCAGGATTCCCAGGAGAGCAAAGCTGAGAGGCCCTAAGCCAAATCAGGGCCCTGTTGTAGTCACAAAGAGATGGTCCCTTCCCCAAAGAGCTCAAGAGTCTCCATAGGCAAAGGCTGGGAGTGGAAACAGAGGCACCACGTGGGGAAGTAACTTGCACAGGTCACACAGCAGAGCTAGGAGCTAGGTGTCCTGCCTTAATTCCACGCTCTAGCCACAGCGCCACCCTGCCAACCTCAAGATGCTCAGATGTCAGAGGAAGTTAGTAACAGCAGGACTGTATAGAGGAGCTAATATTAATACCTAGCTCTTATCATCAGTGGGTCTTACAGTGCTTTACAAAGGAGGTCAGCCTCATTATCCCCATTTTACAGATGTGGAAACTGAGGCACAGAGAGGACGTGACTGACACAAGGTCACCCAGCAAAGCAGGGTGTGAGCTGGCACTAAAGCCCAGATCCCCAGAGTGCTAATCCTGTCCTGTATCCACTAGGCCACACTGCTTCCCAGCAGATCTTCCACCCTGGCATGGCTGCACCGGGGATTATAATTGGTGCAGGCGCACTTTGGGGATCTCATTCAGATGTACTGGGACACTCACCACATATAATCACTGCACGTGGGCGCCTGTGTGCGGGAGAGTCTGATGATGGCAGGGAAGGCACCACGTTACAGGGCACCTCTGTCACATGGGATCATTGAGCGAGGACTTTGGCTTGTCCAGAGAGGAAATTGAGGTGCCTGGTCACCCCCCTGTGCTCTGCCTTTGCAGTGAACCCCTTTGAAGATGTCTGCAGCCCCATCAGTGCAGTATATGAGTCTCTTGGCTGTTACCACATTGTTAACTTGTAGTGTAGACGCAATCTCACCCTGGCCATGAAGCTTACTAGACAATTTGCTGTTCTAGCTGCTGAGTTAATTGCAGCTGCTGTGTAGACAGGGCCAGCATGTCTCTCTCCCTGTGCCTAACTTGCTGCCCTGACGTGGTGGTCTGTCCCTGCTGTGTTTTGCAAGCTAAGCAGTACTGGGCCTGTATGATGCTTGGGGGGGAGACCCTCCAGGAAAACCCAGGCTTCTGAGGGAAATGATACTAGTGATAAAGCAACACGTGCTGTTCTTATTTCTGTGTTATGGTAGCACTAGGGTGACCAGCCAGCAAATGTGAAAAATTGGGACAGGGGGTGAGGGGTAATAAACGCCTATATAGAAAAAGACCCAAAAATCGGGACATCCGGTCACCCTAAGTAGCACGTAGAAGGCCCAATCATGGACCAAGAGCCTGTTGCACTAGCATACAAAGACCCCAAAGTACTCTAAGCTGTTCTGAACCGATGCCCCAGCCAGGTGCTGGAGCTTCCAGCTGAGATGTAAAATCAAGGGCCTGGCTCTTTTGCTGTCGCTAAGCATCCTGCAGCCATAGGCACTGACGTCCCCTCTTTCCCCTGGGTGCTTGACACCCCCCCCCCGGGCCCATCCCCACTCCACCCCTTCCCCAAAGTCCCCACCCCAACTCTGACTCCCCCCCGCCCCTATTCCAACTTCTTCCCCAAATCCCTGCCTCTTCCCTGCCTGCGTGCAACATTCCCACTCCTCCCTCCCGCCCCCTCCAGAGCATGCTAATAGCTGTTTGGCGGCAGCCAGGTGGGAAGCGTTGGGAGGTAGGCGGGGGAGCGGGGACACGGCACGCTCGGGGGTGGAGGAGGAGGAGAAGGGGCAGATGGGGGGGTGAGGGGAGCTTGGCTGCCAGTGGGTGCAGAGCACCCACTAATTTTTGCACCAGAGCACCCACGGAGTCAGCGCCTATGCCTGCAGCCACTTTCACAAGAGCCTGGGCTTTCAGCCTGCATCCGTGCATCCCCTCTCCCGGTGTTCCCCAGCTGGGTACGAGCCTCAGTATCGCCAACCCCAAATGTTCAAACATCATGAGTCAGGCTTACCAAAAATCATGAGATTATGTACAGATAATGGCGTTGGGGTTCTTTTCATTTGCCTTCTGCTTTTTGAACATTTAGGGTGCACTGGGGTCACATTTTGAAGCTTTCTCCACTGCCACAAGGGCTGAAAACTTTCTTTTTCTTTAAGAAAGGCTGAAATCAGCATGTATCCCCTTCACTCCAGGAGCTGGAGCTTTAAGGAAAGCACTCATTATCATGACAAAACCATACGAGTGGGTAACACTGGAGACTCCACTTCTCTATAGCCGTGTGGGATGGCCGTTGTGGGCTCCGCCCCAGGGCAGGAATCAGAGTGATCCTGGTATACGCTGCTTGTAAAGCACTTTGGGATCTGATGCTGGAGAGGCAGGATGAAACTCAGATACTGCTGGTAGGCCAGCTGGTGGGGGGTTGTGTTTGTCCTCTCACTGCGCAGCAGCATTTCTTAAAGCCAGTGCAGTTCCCCTTGTGCCGGAGCACCCATGCCAAGGGCAGTAGATCCATCTGCTCGCCCAGTGAAGCGGCAAACATCACCTGATTCCGTAGGGCCACATTTTCTGGGGCCTAACGGCTAGAGCATCGGACTGGGACTCAGAGACCTGGCCAGCTAGGTGACCTTGGGCAAGTCCCTTCCCTGCTCTGTGCCTCAGTTTCCCCATCTGTAAAATGAAGAGACTGATGCTTTGAGATCCATGGGTGAAAGACACAATAGAAGAGCTTGCTCCTGCGGTTAAAGTTGAGAACCCCTGTGGTTAAAGATTGACAGTTCTAAGTCAAATGCTCTGTTGGATTCTCTTGAAATGTGACGTGCAGAAAGACGGTTTCTAGCCAGAGTGATTGCACGGGACTTGGTGGGTCGAGGGGACAGGTTGTGACCCTGAGCTGCCCTCCAGGTATTGCAGCTTTGAAAGCTACCCTTGGCAGATATCTGAGGACGAATCACCGGCCAGGCACAACTGTCTGCCTCTGTGGAAGGGTTTCTGTTACTGCTGGGAACTGTAATCCGAGGCCAGCAGAGACCTGAGAAGGGGCACAAACTCTTTTTGAAAGGAAAAGGAATGACACTTGAATGCTTGCTGTGCCAGTCCAGGGGTTGGGAGAGTGCTGGGGAAGGGGAATCATGAGATATATGGGGATGGGTAGCAGGGAGTGGAGAGGGGTTGGGGGCTCCGAGGAGGGGTGAGACATGGGGAGGGGAGACGTGGGGGAGTGGTAGGGTAAATGGGGTGGCTAGGGATGTGGGAGCATGTGAGCCCCACCTTCTCCCCCCATGTGTGTACCAGGATCTTGGGAGGGGGTGTCAGCTTGCTCTTCTGAGTGGGTCTGAGTCCCTCTTTCTACCCCTGTGTGTGCTGGGTTCTTGGGAATCCTGCTGTTCTAAGGGATCTGAGCCCCTCCCCTGCCCCCCATGTGTGTGCCAGGATCCAGTAACCCTGTCCCTCTGAGATGAGGGGACCGAGCCCCTTTCCTTGCCCTCCCCCCATGTGTGTGTGCCAGGATCTTGGGGGCCCTGCTATACTAAGGGGTCTGAGCCCCTCTCCCTCAACCCAAATGTGAGCCAGGTTCTGGAGGGGCCCTGAGTACACCACACATTGAAATCTCTGAAAATCAGACAATTCAAAGTTAAGGTGACAGCACCCTTGTGTGGGGCTGGCCAGGGGGCCAGCTTGAAGGCTGGGCGAGCAAGGAGCCTCATCACTGCAAGGAGAGCAGCTGGAGGGGCGCCTGGCAGGGGCCCAGTTTGGTGTCCAGCGCAGCCGCTGTAACTGAGAATGTGTGGCCCTCCCATAAGCAGCTGCTTGTGACACATGTAGAACAAATTTCTTACATGCTCGTGGCTTCTCACATGCTAAGGAATGGTCCTGAATGGCTTCGTGGGGCGGGACAGGGAGGGGAAGCCGGAAATGGGGATGGGGGCGCTACCTGATGTGAGGAGGAGAATGAGTGCACTGCATAAAGGTACTGTAACTAAACCACCACGGAATAAAATGGTCAGTTTTGGGGCCAGGGATGAGATTTCTCTCACTGCCCTGTTAGCAGCTCCCCCCTCTAGACATTTCACAATACAACCCGTGGTTGTGTGCCAAAGGGGACAGTAGCTCTTAGGATCACATAGCCTCCTTGCTAGCTGGCTGCAAACTTAAGGGACAGCTATAATGACCTGCCTGACCACTGACTCCTACCAAAAATGTTTCTCTTTCTGGTTGGGAAACAAGGAAATTCACGGACAAAAAATTGGTTAACCCAGAGCTGAGGTTGCCTGTTGGGTCTCGTGCCCGTCCAGCAGAACTCAAACCTCGGACAACCAGAAAAGGCAGTGTGAAGGGATGCCCCAACGTGGCCTTAACTCTGCCCCTCCAGAGCTGGCGGTAGCCAGTAGGAATTATCTGTGTGCGCTCCAGCTGTGGTCGCTGTTGTTAGGTGGAGCTATATGGAACAGTGGAGGGATTAGCCAGAGAAGCTGAGCAGAGCTGTGATTGTGATGGGGGCGATATGGGGGTGCCCTTTCCCTCAGAGATTCTGAGCCCCTCTGCCTATGCCTCACCCCACGTGGGTGAGGATGGGAAAACGGTGCACTTGCATCCTGAGAGATGCCGTTTGTCTCACTCCAGTGCTGAGCTGGGAAGCATATGTGAGCAGCAGGGCACGGGAGTCTTCTTGCCATGGGGGGCATCAGCAGCGAGGTGGGGTACAAGGATGGGGTGGGCATGGCCTGATGGTTGAGTGACAGTGTTGTGTTTGAGGGGGTTCTGTGTGCAATGGTGAAAGGTTGTAAAATACAGCGGGTGTGGGGTTGGTTTTGCAGTGGAGGCTCCGTATCCAGGCATAGAGTGGGCATAGGCAGCAGCCATTCAGTCCTGTTCACCTGGACACAAGTTTCACCTTGGCTAAGAGACAACATTGGACTCTGTGCTGCAGCTGGTGCATGCTTCTTCCCTGAGCGATGGGCACGAGCCACAAAGGCAGAGTGCAAGTACGTATCTTGTGGGCACCCTGGGCCATCACTTAGAAAGGGCAGAGTTAAAGTTACGTTGATGTATACCTTGACTCCGGGTTTCCTGGGTGTCAGAGGTCTGCATTTTGCTGGATGGGCACGGGGCACCACGGGGCAAGCTGAAGTGTTTTTGTCAATGGATTTGCATTAAGTCCTAGAGACCCCGGCCAAGATTACTAGTCTAGGTGCAAGCCACCATCCTTGCACCAAAGATTTTGCAGGGTGGAAGGAGAAACTGAGGCACAGAGGGAGGGAGTTGCCCACGGTCACACAGCAGATCAGTGTCAGAGCTGGGAACAGAACCCAAGTGCCCTGAGACATAGTTTAGTGACACACTAACCAGAGTTAAAAGACTAGACAAAGATCCCTTTCTGTCTGAAATATGTGGGGTCTTGCGGGGTCCAGCCCCAAAGGTGCCTGAATGCCTGGACTCCTGGGTTCAATTCCCGGCTCTGAAATGGACTTGCTGTGTGCCCAAGAACCTCTGTAAAATAGAGACAGTGGCACTGCCCTGCCTCCTGCAGGCTGGGAAGCTAAATGCATCCATGCCCGTGAGGTGAGTTCCCATGCCATGTAGGGAAGCAGGACTTTCAGGGCATCCCAGGCTGGTCCAGGGTGGGATTTTCCCATCCTGCCCCTTCCCCATCACTTTTCTCCCTCCCACCTGTGACATTCCCCAGGATACAATCTGGACTGTTGAGCAGCTCCGTCCCCTCAACTCTCCAATCTGAGGTGCCTTTTACACAGCTTTGCTGTGAGAGCAACCGCTCCTCGTCTGCTCACACACATGTAAATCGCTCACAGCTACATTGCAAGGGTACAGCCACCCACCCGTGAATTACATTGCAGAGCAACACCAACAAACTCCCAGTCCTAGACTTTCCCCCAGAAATGTGCGTCTTGTAGTGCCCAGCTCTCTCCTGGGCACCACGAACTCATATAAAGTCTATCATTTTATTAATAGAAAATGGTATGCACAAACCCTGGTATCTCAAATGGAGTTTCCCAAATACTTCAATCCAAGCTCCCTGATCTAGATAAAACAATAAAATAAATTTATTAACTACAGAAGGATAGATTTTAAGTGATTACAAGTAATAAGGCATAAAAGTCAGAATGTCTAACCTAACAAACTAAGTGATTTCAAAGCAAAAATCTCTGTCCCTACATGTTCTAGCAGCCTCACTGGCTGAATTCCTTTCTGCTAGGATCCTTTCCTTTGTCCTTCAGGTGTTGTCGATGCTATGAGTAGAGACGAAAGGAGAAATCTTGTGGGGAGTTTCTTCCCCTTTCTGACAGTTCTCATTTTCTTTGAGAATCATCTCCAGCTGAGGTTCAGGAGACAGCAGGAGATGGGAACCTCCAGCGCTTTCTTTGCCAAAATGTAACTTTCTCACTTGCACCCTTTTTCCTGCCAAAGAATGGCCACTTAAGCAGGTGATGGTCCATCTGATTTTGTTGACACCTAGCTGAGGCGTCAGTTTGCCTGTTGTCTTTCTGGAACTGGTCTGTGGCTGACTTTTTAAACTTGGAACATGTCTCTGCAATGTCATACAGTAGAATTGTATAACTTTACATACAGTGTTGTCACACGCTTTTTACCAGGACAATAATGGTCAGCAAATTACGAGTTTCTGAGTGATACCGCACAAGGCATACTTTGTACAGAATTTATCATAGTCTTGTAGAAAGGGTGAACATTGGGTTACAGACTATCACACTGTCCTTCTTCCTTCTTCACCTTCCACCCTGATGAAGAGGATGGAGGAGGTGTCTCCTAGCAAGTCGCAGGCACAGCCCCACTCTACCATGGCCTTTCTCAACGTAGCCCACACCTACGTGCCCAACACCAAGGTCGAATGCCACTACACCCTGCCTCCCAGCATGAAGCCGTCAGCCCGCGACTGGATCGGGATATTCAAGGTACTGGGAAGAGAGAGGCGGGTGGGAGCTGGATGCGTTAGCTGGGATCTCCCCTGTAGCTTTGCCCCGGGGGGATGGGGGGCAGCATGGCAAGTGTTCTGATCAGGCAGTGAATTAGGCTGAGATGGAGAGGCGCAGGGTGTCTGACTGGCCTCATCACCTGGGGTAGAGGCTTCCCCTCCTATTGCGTTCACTGCTGTTCCATTGCGCTGAGCCCACAGCGTGCACATGAGAGGAGGGGCCCACTTCTACAGGCCACTTTGAAATTCACCCACAAGTCGACCAAGCCTCCTGCTTTTCCCTGCGTGCAAAAGCAAAATGAGGCAGTGTGGCTGAATGGCTAGTGCGCTGGCCTGGGACTTATGAAACCAGGGTTCTATTCCTGATGGCCAGCCTTGGGCAAGTCACTTCCCCGCCGTGTGCCTCAGTTTCCCCATCTGTAAAACGGGTGGGCAGGGGAATGATACTGCCCTCCTGTGCTGTGTAACAGCCAGGAAGTATTATCATCTTAGGCTGAGTTGTGCTGCAGACCCAGGCTTGAGGCTTCAGCAGTTCCGAGCCCACGCTTGAGCATCCATGCTGCAGGGTAAACCTGGGCTTACAATTGCCAGATCTGGGTCTCGCTGTGGACCTTTGACTCGGGTCTGCTGCTTTCTGCTGCCTCCCCACTGCAAAATGACAAGCCTTGGCTCTGACCCATCCCCACCCCCAGCAGGGTCATAGGACCCAGGTCAGACAGATCTGTGTGTGGACGGAAGCAGGGCTTGGGCTCAAACCTGGGTCAGAGCCCGGGCTTAGTGGGTAGCTTAGTGTTGCTGATAGCCCGTCCCAACCCACCTCCAATGAGGACAGTGACACTGGCACTTGATGAGCGCTAGAGAAACGCTCAGCTAATGCCAGGGGTTCCTCAGACACCTTCTTGCCTGCGTCTGTCTGTCCAGGTGGAGGCCTCGTCTGTGCGGGATTACTACACCTTCGTGTGGTGCGTGGTGCCCGACGGAGGTGCGGAAGGGGCGCCCGTCCATTCCAGTGTCCAGTTCCATGGTAGGTAGGGGAGCTCTGGGGCTGAGGGGGGAACTCCGGGGAGGGGAGTGTGCGGTGTGTAGATTACATGCGTGGGGGTTGCAGGAGGGTGAGATCAGAGGGGGGGGGTCCGTCAGTGAGCAGCCGGAGCAACGGTCTGAAGGGATGGCAGCCCTGGGTAAGGGTTTGGGTTACAGAGGCTTTGCCGTGGCTTGTCGGACCAAGGGCCCATCTAGCCAAGTATCCCGGCCTCCCTGATAGATGTGGTCATGCCAGAGGGCCCATCTAGCCCAATATCGCCTTGCATTTCTGGATCAGACCCAGAGGCCGATCCAGTCTAGTATCCCCACACTCTGCACCAGATGAGGTCCCTGGGCCCATCTCGCGTGGGGTCCAGCCTCCAGGTGTGGCCATGACCTCATGCCACAGCAGCAGCAAGCCAAATGCTCCCTGGAGCCCCCTGGTGCAATTACCACAGGGGGCATTGAGGAGGCAGCAGTGGGTGGGGAGGAACTGCTCACACAGCTTGGCCCTGACATCTCGTGTGGGGCTGAGGATTGGGACAGGGGCTTCCCATGGGACTCCAGGGTCAGCAGCTTGGGACAGGAGGGGGTAAAGCAGAGAGGATCTTAGGAAAGGGTGCAGGAGGCAGCTGGGGGGAAGGAGCGAGGCTGGGACTGGAATGGGATGGCAGGTTTCCAAGCAGCCCGTGATGGAACGGGCATCCAGGTCACCGTCGGCCTTTGGCGCTACCCACTGGTTGTCAGAGAGGCCAGGCCAGAGCAGGCCACACAGACTAGGCTCAAGGCTAGGGGGCGGCACACTGGCTGGGGGGCAGCACCTCTGTGACCAACGTGATCTACTGACAAGGCACTTGCCAGCCGCTCGGCCATGGTACCAACCACGCTGGTGCCAGGACTCAGGAGTTCGGGGCGGTAGCTGGGGGCAAGATGGGTCACGGGAGAGCCAGGGATCAGATCGAGCCCCAGAATATGGGGCATCCAAGCCTCCACCTGGAGGCAGTCAGCTTGCTGGCAAGGCCCTAGCAGTGGTGGGGCAGAGTCATCTGATGCTGGGCCCTGTCTGTCCTGCTGCAGCCAGCTACCTGCCCAAGCCAGGGGCCCAACAGTACCAGTTCCGCTACGTGGACCGCCATGGTGAGGTGCGCGGCCAGAGCAGCCCCTTCCAGTTCAGCGAGCCCCGGCCCATGGACGAGCTCGTCACGCTGGAGGAGGATGACGAGGGCAACATGGACATGTTGCTGGTGGTGCCCAAGGCCACCTTGCTGCAGGTAATGAGGTGTCAGTATTGCCTAGTGGGTAGAGCACCAGATTGGGTGCCTGGAGACCTGGCTTCTGGTCCCAGCTCTGCCAGTGGCCTTGGGCAAGTCACTTCACAGATTTGTGCCTCAGTTTCCCCTGGCCCCAGTTAGGCTGTGAGCTCACCCAATGCACAAGATGGAGGGCAACAGGAGGGATCAGCTGTTGCTTTGCCCAAGAGGGCACCTGGCCATGTCCCAGTCAACTCAAACCCCTCCCCTCCTGCCAGGCTTTTCTCCCTGCAGGGCAGGCAGTAACAACTGCATTGGGAAATGGGGCGGAGTTTAGGCCTGGCCCCGCCCTCCAGCAGCTCTGCCCCTTCAGAACACCTCCCTATTGTGATGAGAGCCCCCACCAACTGTCTCTTGCTCCGCCCACCTGAGTTAACCCCTTGCCTGCCTGTGCGCCCTGCAATGTCCTGGGCACCTGGGTGAGTATAGTGCCTGCCCCCTCAGTCCGTACTAAAGGCGCCGGTCCCTGTGGGTCCCATTCCCCCCCAGAACCAGCTGGAGGAGAGCCAGCAGGAGCACAGCAGGCTCCTGCGAGAGAAGCTACGGCTGGAGGAGGAGGTGAAGGAGCTGCAGGCCCGGATCGAGCAGCTGGAGGAGGCTCTGGGCACCATGCGGGATGAGCACACCAAGCTGGCAGAGCAGTACAAGGTGTGTTGGGTGCCTTCTGCAGGCACCGGGCCCTATCGGGCAGCAGCCACTGGGTTGAGTTCCCCACCACCCTGCTTCCTGGATTGATAAGGATCCAGTGCCATCCCCATGGACTGGGCTGTTGCCTGTCACACTGGGGACAAACTGAGGCACACGGACAGGTGAATTAGGCCTCCCAGCTCCTTGCTCAGGCCACTGTGCTGGGCTGCCTCCCTGGAGATGCCCACCTAGGAGGAGACCCCCATATTCCTCCTTATGTTCCCTGCTACCCACTGTCTTAGCCCCAGATTCCAAAGGGGCTCTCCGATTTGGGGGGCCCCTGGGCTTCCCTGCCCCTTGCCAGAGCACCCAGACTCTGTGCTGATCCGAGGTGGGAGACGGGTCGGGGCTTCCCATGTCCACGATCCTGGCTCACCCCTCCCCTCCCCGCCTGGCGGTGCCTCTCCCAGGATCTCTCGAGCTCCCATGCAGCCATGATGGAGGAGCGGGACGCGCTGAGCCGGCAGCAGGCGGGACAGCTGGCCCGCATCCAGGAGCTGGAGGAGGACGTTCAGGCCCTGAGCGAGAAGGTGCTGCAGAAGGAGGTGGAGTTGGACAGGTGAGCAGCAGTGGGTGGGAGGTCAACAGGCTTGGGGAGCGGGACGGGAGTTAGGGTCAGTGCTGTGACCCACCTGGACTGGTGGGTGTGGGGGAGGCAGCAGCAGGTGAATAACAGGGCTCTGGCTTGGGAAGGACGGTGGCCTCCTCCCCCATGGCTCGTCAGGATGGGTCCAGGCCTGTGATCTCATCCAGTCGGCTAAGTGGAGTTGGACCTGGTCGGCACTCAGTTGGATGGCCACCGAGGCCGAACCCAGGATCCTGTGGGAAGGGAGTGAGGCCAGCGGTTCTGGGGGCTCTCGTCCTGAGTGAGAATGGGCTAATGCCATAGGGGGCGCTGTGCTGTGCTCTGGGGAGCAGGGTGGGGGCTCAGTGCTGGATGCTCTGTCCTTTGTCTCCCCCCGCCCCCGGCAGCATGGACTCTCATGTGCCATGGGGTGCAGCCTCTGGAGTCGGAGTGGGTTTGCAGTGTCCCGTGTGCTAGGACAGGGCCAGGCCCAGGCCGTGCTGACTAAAGGGGCCTCGTTAGCAAGGCTGCAGGACACAGACTCACCCTGGGGTTCTGGCCCGGCAGTGTCGCGGAAGAGCTGGCGGTCTGCAGTGGGTCTGCCCGGCCCCCTTGCTGAGCCTTACCCGTCCTCCCACCACTGTAGCTGTGCCCTGAGCCGAGCCGGGGATCACTTTGCCTGTCTGTCGTCCCCCCCGCCCCCTCCCCAGGATGAAGGACACGGTGAAGTCCCTGGTGCGGGAGCAGGAGCAGATCCACCACCAGCTCAAGGAGGAGAATGCCGAGAAGGAGCATTACCAGGTGAGCCCTGCGGAGCCCCGGGGTGGGGCTTGCAGGGGTGACTTGCTGGTGGTGGAGCTAGCTGGGGTGAGCAGAGGAGCAGGGGTCCCTCCCCTCCCCCTCAGACACACACAGGAGTGGGGGTCCCACTCCATACATACAGAGACCAGCAGGATTCCCCCACCCCAGGGGGCACCCAGAGGAAAGGGAGGTGGGTCCCATCCCCACCCCCCAGGAGTCTCTGGCCCGGCACGTGAGGATCATGTCCCCCACCCCCACCCCCCAGGTCAAGCTGCAGGCCTCGGAGCAGGAGAGCCGGAACCTGGCCTGCGACCTGCTGCTGGCCAAGACCCGGCACAGCGAGAAGGTGTCGCAGGCCCTGGTGCTGCAGGAGGACATCAGCAAGCTGCAGCAGAAGCTGGCGGCCGCGCAGCAGAGGACGGTGAGTGCCCTGGGTGCCATGGCGCAGCCTCCGCTCCCCCCTCCCCCTGCTTGGGTGTGTGCGTTCACCAGCCCTTTCCCTGGAAAAGAGGAGAGTAGGGCGGTGTCGCTGCTAGAGCAGGGGGATGGGAGCCAGGACTCCTGGGTTCTCTTTCCCTGCTGCAGGTGCCTGTGTGTGTATTCTAGGGATGAGGATGGGGAACCAGGACTCCTGGGTTCTTTTCCCACTGACTCCTGAAAGGCAGCCACTTCTGGGACATGGAGAATAACAGGATAGTATTTTACCAAGAAGCAGCAGCCCAAACCCCACTCACATGAAAAGAGCCACAGGATCTTTGGCACCCTCCTGGAGCAGGATTTTGAAGATCTCTGCCGGGAGGAAAATCTTCTGGCTGCCCAGAAGGCCTGCATCAGCCCTAATGGGATTTGACCCTGGCTTAAAGAAAGGCCAGCTATTTCCAGCTTGGCTTTGGCGCACAGACCTCAGAGCTACCCTGCACCTCACAGAGCTCACTGAGCAGTTTGCCTTGATAACATCCTGTAGCAGGGAGTTCCACATGCTAATAGTAAAGAATTTTAACAGTCTTTTAAATGCCATCAACTGCTCCCTTGTCGCTGTGTTTGGGCGTGGGATGCAGGGGCAGAGCCCAGCTGGCCTCTTCCATCCCATTCATTATTTCTGACCCTCCCTCCCCCCCCGTTACCTTCCCCCCCAGGCCCAGCTGGAAGCGCTGTGTGAGCAGCTCCGCTCCACCCAGGACCTCCTTGCCGCCAGCCAGCAGAAAGTAGTGCTGCTTGGGGAGGAGTTGGCCAGCACCTCCTCCATCCGGGACCGGACCATCTCGGACCTGCACAAGAGCCGGCTGGAGTCAGCCGAAACCAACATCAAGCTGGCGGACATGACCCTGAAATGGAAGGAAGGGAAAGGCCAGTGGTGGAAGGAGAAGAGCAACCTGCTGCAGAGCATAGAGGTGCCAACCCCCACCTCGCTGGGCCTCTCACTTGAATGGCTGCATCCACTGCCGGGGTGCAGCCGCCTCTAGGGTGGGGTACTGGCAATGCTCAACAGTTTAGGATAGGAAATGAAGGCGCATCCCCTAGCTGGGCTTGTCTCAGTGACCAGTGGACAGGGAGCAGGGACGAGCATGTCCAGGCCTTGGGAAAAGTCCCCCTGTCCTGACCCACACAATGCTCAGAACTTGGTTTATGTCTGAGCACAGTGCCCCCTGGTGGGCACTGGCTGAGGCGAGAGCGCCCCCTACTGAGCTACTTGAAGCACAGCATGAGGGAGAATACCCTGTACTAATCCCGCTGCTCCCTGCAGCCCAGAACCCCCTAAACCTCTTATCAGAGAGGAGAGTGCCCCCTACTGAGCCCCCTGCCCCGTTCCCTGCAGCACAGCTCCCCCAAGCACCACATTGGGGCCAGCCCTAGCTGCGAGGTTAGGACGCCCCCTGTTGAGCCTCTTCCCCTGCTCCCTGCAGCGCAGCACCCCCTAGCACTGCACTAGGTATTTGTAGTCCTTCCATCCCAGCCTAGCTAGGGAGATGTGCTGGGCTCCCCACGGCAGGCAAGGGTCGGCCCCCATGAGCGCCCCCTATGCCGTTTGCAGGCGGAGAAGGACAAGATCCTGAAGTTGAGTGCCGAGGTGCTGAAGCTGGAGAAGAACCTGCAGGAGGAGCGAGCCCAGAAGCAGGTGCTGAAATCTGAACTGTCCCACGAGAGGGACTCCAGCCTGGTAAGACCAGTAGGGGGGTGAGCACTGCCCCGGGTCAGAGGGGAACCCCACTCTCTGCCATATAAGGGGTGGGATCAGAGCTGTGATGGGGAGGCCCTGCCATGCGGGAGGGGAGGTCCGTGCCCTAAAGGGAAGGAATCAGAGCTGGGATGGGGAGGCCCTACCCCGAAAACTGCACATGGGTGTTAGGGGGTGCCGTGCCCCATAGGAGAAGGGATTGTGGCACTCATGGGTCTAGGGGATCAGGTGCCTAGGGTATGGAGGTTTGCTCCCGAGCCTGGTGCAGGGCTCAGTTCTCACGGTCCCGTGTCCCCTTCCTCCCCACCCCAGGTGCAGCTATCAGAGAGCAAGCGGGAGCTCAAGGAGCTGCGCGCGGCCCTGAAGGTGGCTGAGAAGGAGAAGGAGCAGCTCCAGGAGGAGAAACAGGTTGGTGCCAGCTGGGGTCAGAGGTCAAAGGGGGCTGAACCCCGGAGCTGGGCAGGTAACAGCTCTTGGCCCAGGCTCCAGTAGGGGCCAAGAAACTGCCAGGAGGGGGCGACATGAGCCACATTCCCTGCCCCCATCAGGGCCTTCCTTGCATAGGGGCTGTGCGGTGCCCTCGGGTCAGGCAGGGGCCCTGCAGCCTGGGCAGTGGGTGGGGGCAGGCAAAGACCCTGCCCCCCCCCCCAGGTCCCCACCCAATCTCCCCATGGCCTGGTGCCCGGGGCACAGGTGGGGCCAATCCTCACCCCAGTGGCTTCCCCTCCCCAGGAGCTGCTGGAGTACGCTCGCAAGCTGGAGGAGCGGCTGGAGAAGGTGGCCGACGAGAAGTGGAGCGAGGTGACAGCGGCCGAGGAGGAGGAGGCGGCGGCAACGGTGCTGAGTGCGTAACAACCCGTCCCCTCACCCCTGTCACCACAACCATTACCTCCCCAACCCCATCCCTCCCGTCCTCCCACCTCGTTACCTTCCCACCCCACCCCTGTTACCTCCCCAACCCCATCCCCCCTGTCCTCCCACCCCGTTATCTTCCCATCCCACCCGTTACCTCCCGACCCCATCCTCCCACCCTTGCTACCTCCCCAGCCGCCCCTATTACCCCTGTCCAGAGGTGAAAGTAAGCCAGTCCGGTCCGGCATACCAGTAAGAGCCAGTACGCTGTGCCGGACTGGACTGGGTTTCTGCGGCCGTGATTTAAAGGGCCCGGTGCTCCTGCCACTGCAGAGATCCCCGGGCTCTTTAAAGCGCCGACAGAGCTCTGGCAACCGGGCTCAGGTGAGGATTTAAAGGGCCCGGAGTTTCGTGGCGGCCAGAGCCTCAGGCCCTTGAATTCGACCCTTTGCCCCAGGGCTTCCAGCCACCTCTGCAGCTGGGAGCTCTGGGATGATTTAAAGGCCCTGGGGCTCCCAGCCACAGCCGGAGCCCCAGGGCCTTTAAATGTTGTAAGGCCCCGCCCCTTCCTATTGAGGCCCCGCCTCTACCTGTTGAGCCCTGCCCCTTCTGGTTAAGGCCCCACCTCTTCCGGTTGAGGCCATGTGTACTGGTAAGTCCTTTAAGTTACTTTGATCCCTGCCTCTGTCCCCCCACCCGTTACCTCCCCATCCCCCTCCAATGACTCTTCCTCCTCACTCCATGCAACTCCCCCCTTGCAGGTGTCCACAGACAGTGCCTGCCCCAATTACCCCAGTCCCCCCACCCCATCACCACCATCCCCCGCATCCCTGTTACCCCATCCTCCCACCTCTGTTACCTCCCCACCCCGTTATCTCCGTCCCCCCACCCCCATTCTCCCACCTGTTACCTCCCCACCCCACCTATGTTACCTCCCCACCCCCATGCTGCCCATCTTCCCACCCCCGTTACCTCCCTACCACTTCACTGCCTCACCCCGTTCCCCGGCACCCCTGATGGTTACCCCTTCACTGTAACCCCTGTTCATCCCCCCCTGCTCTGCCCCCAATTACCTCCTCTCTGCCCCAGGACCCCCCCTCCTCTCTCTCACTGCTGTGTGCACTCTCCACTTGCCCCCCCTCTCCGACATTGCCCTATGCTGCTCCCCTGCACCCAGAAGAGTAGTGCTGCCCCCTGGAGTTACCAACACTCTGCCAGTGCCAGCTGTCCTCGGCTCCTCCCCCAAGAACCCCCCCCCCACCTCCACATACCCCTGGGCTGGCTCTTCCCAGCCTCCTCCCGCCAGCAGGGTTCCCCCCCTTTGCCCTGCCCTGCTCAGCGGGGGGCACTGGCTGCCCAAGTGATCCTGTGGCCTCCCCTCCCCCCAGGCTCCCTGGACTCCCCACTCTCGGACTCGGAGGACGAGTCCCCCGAGGACATGAGGATCCACACCCAGCTCAGCCCCTACAGCCTGTGCGACAACCGGGCCGGCACCAAGACCCCGCCGTGCCTGCGGGAGCCCATGCACAAGGTGGTGATCAGCCAGCCTGCCCCCATCACCACCCAGATCAAGCAGCCCACCGAGGACAACAGCTCCGACTCAGTGAGTCCCCGGGGGGCAAGGACCCCCAGGCACCGTGCAGCGTGGAGGGGGAAACTGAAGCACAGGGACTTGCCCTCGGTCACACAGCGAGCAGGGGCGGGGTGGAAATAGAATCCTGGCGTCCTGGCTGCTGGCTGCTTCGTCTACCCTGCTATTCCACACTCCCTCTCGGAGCTAAGGATCGAACCCAGGAGTCCTGACTTTCAGCCCCATCTTGTGACCATTTCTTTCTTGCCAACAGTGGCCCCTTGGCCCACGCAGAACATCAACCCTAGATTGAGGCAGGGACCCCAGAACGATGCAGCCCCAGCCCCCGCCCACTCAGTTCACCCTCCTGTGAGCAGTAGCCCCCGCGGCATCTCATGCTGAGCCCCTGAATTGAGCCCAGTTGTTGTCTATCCCGTTTCTTGTGGCCGTGCCCAGGGACCCACCACGCGTGGTAGTGCACACTAGCTCCCTGTCTCATCCGACGGGCTTCAAGCTTCTGATCTCTGGAACCTTAAAGCCCGTAGGCGGATAGGGTGGGGTTTTGGTTTGCAGGAGAGTGCTGGGCCCCCCCATCTTCCTGGGGAACAGAAAACCCCGCTTTGAGGGTGCATCTGAGCCTGCTTCACCCGGAAGGAGGGGTTATCTGCCAGCCCCCTAAACCCTTCTGCATTCCCCTCTACCACATCCCTGTCAGAAGTAGCTGGAAGGTCCCTGGAGCTGCAGGACCGGGGATGGCTGCCCGCTTCCCCCTGCCCCCCCCCGGGACAGGGGCGAAGGAGCGTCCATGCCAGGTTGGGGATCAGGCCCACGTTTGAAATCTCTCCGTGTCCCACTGCAGTCGCTGTTCGTTCACGGGGCAGCTTCTTCCTCCCTCGCCCCTCCAGCCGTGAGTGGGGGGAGGGGCTTTTTAGACCCGCCCCTGTAAAATTTTACAAACCTCTGATAATTGGCACGATAAAACATGCAGTAACATTAACGGCTGGGAGAAAAGGGGATGCCGGGGAGTCTCTCCAGCGCCTCCCGCTGGGGAAAGTGTGTGTGGGGGTCAGCTGGGAGAGTGGGGACTTCTCCCTGCCAGCCTCATGGCGTCAGTGCTGGGGGAGCCCCCATCTCCATCCCCAGGGAGGCAGCGAGAGCAGCAGGATGGGGGAGTCTGGTTACAACACAGTAGCTCCTCCGGCAGGCCGAAGCCAGAGCTCCAGCTCCCAACCCGCTGGGGCTTCTGGGCTAGTGAGATCTGGATGTGACAGTCAGCTGATCACCAGGCGTTTGGGGTTCCCTGGGGTTCCTGAAGGGGAACTATGCTGGGGTTAGGGAGGTTGCCCGGCTGCTGGGACCAGAACGTCCCTGCACTCGGTCCATTTCCAAGGTGTCTGTTCCAGGAACTCCCCCCGTGGCCCATGGCAGCCCCATGAAATGAGGGATCACAGGCAGGGAGGCCGGGTGGCAGCGACATCACAACATGCTGCCCCCGCTCGGGGCGGGACACAGCTCGGTTCAGAGATCTCTCAGGCAGTCCAGCAGGTCCGAGGATCAATCCCAGCACCACCTACTGCAAGGGGGAGCAGGCTGCTGACCCAATGCCCACCGTCCCGCCACGTGCATGGCTCCATGATTCCTCCACACAGCCAGGAGGCAGGAAACTAGAAGAGACCCGTCGGGTAGCCCACGGCCTAGCGGTGCAGCTCGGGATCTTGCAGCAACAGGAATAAAACTCACACCCCCAGGCTGTCAGGGCACAGCCCACTGCCACTGGAGAATCTCCATCCATTCTCAGCAGTGTAGGTCCTATGACACATAGCAGGGCTGTTCTTCTGGGCAGCCCGGTTACTTGGGGAGGGGGGCACAATCACTATGCCTATGTGCAGGGGGCACCCCAGTGCTGGGCGGTGGAGGCTGGACTCTGGTCCCCGGCGCTCTCACACCCACTTTCGCTGCAGGAGGCGGAGGACGAGAAGGCCGTGCTGATGGCGGCTGTGCGGAGCGGAGGGGAAGAGGCCAGTCTGCTGCTGCCCGAGTTGGGCAGTGTCTTCTATGAGATGGCCAGGTGAGGAGGGGATTGGCTGCACTGGGGCCAGTCAGCAGAGCAAGGGGCTGTTCCTTTGCCCTGCCCATAAAGAGGAGGATGGAGAAGAGGATGGAGGGGAGCAGAGTGGGGAGATGGGGAGGAGGATGCAGGGGAGCAGAGTGGGGGGCTGGGGAGGAGGATGGAGGGGACCAGGGTTGGGGGCCGGGGGAGTAGGGGAAGTGAGGGATGGAGGCAGCTTTCCAAGCCTCCTCTTAGTTAGTAAAAATATATAAATTTCCCTGTGGGCGCAGGGAGCCGATGACTTTTACAGCCAGTGGCCATAAAAGTGGCAGGTGCGGAGCCGGGAGATGTATGGCCGTGTCAGGGCATTTCTGAATCAATTTTCAGCATCATTAGATTCCTTTCTCCTGCAGACAGAGGCGGGCGGGGGAGGAGGGAGGCTATTTGAAAGTGAAATAGATAGAATCACCCAGCTGCAAGGCAAGGTGGGGTCTGTGCACCCAGCCCCCCGTGCAGGGGAGATGGGCTGCAATGGGGGTGTCAGGAGTAGGAAAGGCAGGTAGGGTGCAGGGTGCTGAGTGCAGAGAGGTGGGATGGGGGCGGCAGGGGAGGGCAGAGTGGTTGCAGGTGGGATGGGATGGGGACATCGGAAGGATGGGATGGGATGGGATGGAGACATCACGGGAAGGGTGGGGTGGGATGGGGTGGTGGCAGCAGGGGAGGGCAGAGGGACTGGGACGGCGTGTTGTAGGAGGACAGGTGGATACAGAGGGAATGGGATCAAGGTATGGTGGGAGGGTGGAGAGGGAAGCCAGTATTGGGGGATTGGCAGAGTGGGTGCAGCGGGAGAATGGGATGGGGTGTCGGAGGAGGGCAGGAGGATGCAGAAGGGAAGGGATGGCAGCGTCAGGGAAGGGCATGGTGGTTGCGGTGGGATGACATGTTGGGAGGAGGCAGGGTTGGATGCTGGTGTCGGGGGAAGGGCAGAAGGGATGCAGGAGATGGGATGGGGGTATCAGGAGAAGGCAGGGGGTGCGGTGGGATGACGTATTGGGGGGCAGGGTTGGATGCTGGTGTCGGGGGAAGGGCAGAAGGGATGTGGGGGATGGGATGGGGGTATGAGTGGAGGGCTGGGGATGCAGTGGGATGACATGTTGTGGGGAAGCAGGGTTGGATGCTGGTGTCGGGGGAAGGGCAGAAGGGATGCAGGGGATGGGATGGGGGTGTCAGGAGAGGGCAGGGGGTGTGGTGGGATGACGTGTTGGGGGGAGGCAGGTTGGATGCTGGTGTCGGGAAGGGCAGAAGGGATGCAGGGGATGGGATGGGGGTGTCAGGAGAGGGCAGGGGGTGTGGTGGGATGACGTGTTGGGGGGAGGCAGGTTGGATGCTGGTGTCGGGAAGGGCAGAAGGGATGCAGGGGATGGGATGGGGGTGTCAGGAGAGGGCAGGGGATGCAGTGGGATGACGCGTTGGGGGGGCAAGGTTGGATGCTGATGTCGGGGGAAGGGCAGGGTGGGCGCAGGATGCATGTGCAGAGGCAATGAGCCGGGGGTGTCTGAGGAATAAAAGGAATTCTGGGCTGAGGGGGCCACTGCTCCCCTTTGAGAAGGGAGAGGGGCTGCTGCGCTGTGGGGGTGGAGGGCCAGTCCTTTGCAGGGTCCTCTGCTCTGTTTTCTGCAGAGTCTAACGGGGAAGGAGCAAAAAGAGAGACGGGGGAATCAGGAGCGGGGAGAACTGGAATAGCAGGAGGCGGGGAACCCATAATAACGCTGGCCCCCAGCCCAGCCGTGCCCTCAGTGCAGGGCCGGGGGCACGGTGCCAGGGTCCCGCTCATGGGGGGGGTGAGCTCTAGCGGTGCCGACTCTCTGTCTCTGTCGCCCCCGTGCAGCGGCATCACAGGCCGCCAGCCGTCAGATCTGGGCCCTTGCAGGATGGGCGCCTCCCCGCTGGACCTGCCCGCGTCCCCCGGCCTGTGGAAGGAGTGCCCCATCTGCAAGGAGCGCTTCCCCCTGGAGTGCGACAAGGAGGCGCTGGAGGAGCATGTCGACAGCCACTTCTTCTTCAGCGCCCACGACCCCTTCGCCTTCGAGTGACACCCCTGTCACCCCCACCTCGCCCTGAGCCTCGGGTCACGCCACCCTGCCTCTCCCCGGAAATCCTGTCAGGCACTGCCCGCCCAGCACACCCTCTAGGAGCTCCCCCAATCCTTGGGGGGCAGTTTACCCCCTCTCCTGCCCTCCATGGCATCTGAGAGCAGGGAGTGAATGGGGGGGCTGGGCACTAGCGTCCCCTAGTGGCTATTCCCAGGCAAGTCTGTAGGCCTGAGGTCTCCAGCCCCCACTCTGCTGCCTTAGGGTGAAATAGGGCGAGTTGCTCCCACCCTCCAAATATGGGGTTCACCCAGTGCAGATGCTGAGCGCTCATCAGTTGGAGAGGGGGCAGGCTCACACACCCCTTGGCTAGGGGGCTCTGTGTCAGGGCAATAGGAATCCCCAGAGGGGGTGCCCCAACTCCCATCTGCCTCCTGGAACCTGGGACTATTGCTTAGAGCTGGGGAGGGCTCACTGGGGTGGGAGGTTGGAGCTGGGGGGCTGCCGTAGGGACACACTGTCTCCTCCCCCACCCCCCAATGTTTCCCCTTGGGCTCCAGACACATGGTATTGGGAACTGCTGGGCAGCAGATTTTGGAAGGTACAGGGGGTGGAGGGGCAGTTCAGAGAAGGCGAGGCCAGGTGGTTTCCTCTCATCTCCTCAGGTGAGAGTAGGCAGATTTCCTGGGTCCCTCCAGGCTCTGGGGAGGGGGCTGAGTGGGGTTAGGCTTCCCCATAGTTCAGGCTAAAAGGGGCCTGGATTTCCCCACTCTCCCGATCCCAAAGGCAGCTTCCTGTGCTGCTCCCTGCCTATGTGCCGGGGTCCTGGCCCCACCCCCAGCTCCACTCCCCTGGGCCCAGTCAACTAACCTTTGGGTCTCTGGCTGGGCTACTGGATTCCATGTCTGGGCTAGGGAATTTTGCCACTGTCATAAGGGTCTGTTCCCCCACGGGACTCAGTTTCCCTGACTGCGAGGCAAGGAGACCCAGCCCCCACCCTAGCCTCCCCATCCATGGACACCAGGCAGAGCCTGCCGCTGCTCAGCCCTGCAGGACGCCGGCATGGACCAAGAGCCAGCCGGTAATGCTGGGAGCGTGCCGCCAACAACCACTGATTTGTTAGAATGTCAACTGCAGAAGTAATTGGCACAACGGGCCTTCTATTGGCTCCTGCCGTCCGCCACCACTGCCTCCCACTCCGGTTAACGGCCCAAGAGAACCCCCAGGATCCAGAGTCCCAATCACCGAAACCGTTCCCTTCCTGGCGATCTCAGGTAGGGGGTGGAAATGGGGAAGGGTCATGGGCAGGTGGGGCTGAGCCGGGCACTGGATGGAGGGCACAGGGCAGTCCCCAGGGTATGGGGGTGCAAAGGGGCCTGAGCCCAGAGCTCTCTGTGTGTGGATACACATGACCTGGGGGGAAAGGTGTGTGTACATGGGGGTGAGCAGTGAACACCAGGGTATCAGTCCTGTCCCAGCCCAGGTTGGGGGCTGGGTTTCCCCAGCTGCCTTTTCTGCTAAGCGGCCTCTTGGCCCCAGCATCCCCTTGGCCTGGAACTGCGCCGCTCCCAGCCCCGGGCCTGATCCTAAACTCATCTGCCCTGTGTGGCGCCCCAGGGATCCCAGCCGTGTGGGTGTCAATCAGGAATGACTGCCATTGCATCCTCCAACCTCTGTGCCAGCATTTCCCGGGGCAGAACCAGGGCCTGGCTCTCTGTTGCAATCTGCCCCTCCCTCCCCCCCATAACCTCTGGGCACCTGATGCAGTGTGACAGGATGGGGAGGAGAGGTCCAAAGACCCACCTGGCCAACTTGAGAGCTGACAGGGTCCCTGGGGCATGGGGGGTGCACCAGCCCTGACATGACAGTGCGGGGAGGGGGAGATGCACAGACCTCACATGACCCCTAGGAGCAGCAGGGGGGGGACACTAGCCTGACTGGGGAGACAACGCGGGGAGGGTCACCAGCCCTGGCATGACCCCTGGATGGGGCAGCAGGCAGGGCAGAGCCCTGACACTACCCCTGAAATGGTTTTATTTTCACTTTGGTTTTTTTAAACTGACTTGTCCATTATTACTGTTATAATTCTCATGATTCAGGATGCCCCTCTGCCGGGTCTCTGCATCTCATAGCCGCTCGCTGTAGCATGCTCAGTAATTAGTGTTGATTTGCAGTTGGTTTGCTTGATTTCAGGGGGAGGGGGGCAGTTCAACCCCCCGAATCCCCTTGTACATAAGCCGTCCCCCCCCGGATTATTCTCATGCACTTGCTTTTCGTATTCACGGTTGCATTTCCTTTTATTTTAATTTTTTTTAAATCTAATACTGTTGTGACTGTCCCTTTGCCCCTTCCTCCGCTTGAGGGGGAGGGAGAAAGAAGCCAGGCGTTTGGCTGGCCCCCGAATTCTCGGTCAGTCAGCTGGGTGGGATGAGAGTTCATGATTGTGCCTTTTGAATGCAGGAGATGAGGCTGCTGCTCTGATCACTGGTGTATAGACGCTCTTGATTTTGTAACTAACTGTGGTTGGTGATTCTGATGTGTCCAGCTGGTCCCTGCTTCTCCCCAATCTCATCCCTGGCCTGTTTTGGTTTTGTTTTTTTTAAATGTCCCCCCCCCCCCAAAAAAAAGACAGCTAAGGTCCCCAAACGTCAGAGCAATAAAAACCAGTGCGTGCACACACACATACACACACACACACAAGGCCCATGTAAAGTGTGTATATATATTTATATTACATGTCTTGGCTATTCTAATAAAATCCGGTCTCTTCAAAGCTTTGCCTGATTTATGGTTTCTTGGGCACTGTAAAACCTCGCGCCGCTCCGCCGGGCTCAGGGAGATCACTGCCCTCCCACGCTCTGCCAGGATAGTCAGGCTGATTTTTACTCTTGGGAGTAAAAGCCAGCAGAACTGCAGCGGGGTAAGGCCGATGCCTGGGCAGAGATCGAGACCGGATAGGCAGCCGAAGCACCTGGGATTGGCAACGTTCCTCTTGCCGCGACGGTGGATGCTGCTGGGTGCCGTGGTGGAGCCGAGCAGGACGGGATAAACGCAACGGCGAGTATTAGAAACAAAGATCTGTCCCCCTCTCTTGGCTGGTGCAGGCTTTGCCTCTGGAGCTCTCCTTCCATATCCCCCCTGGCTCCCATGGGGAGGCCAGTCTGTAGGCAACTGGGCAGAATTGTTGCCTGCAGTAGATTGCCAATCTGCACACTGCAGTGTAAGAACGCAGTTCTGCTGACCACAGGGAGGGAATCAATACTCAGATGGTGCCAACTGGATTTGGACGCTCTGCCCAGCTGCTACAGACTCTTTTGTGGAGTGAACTTGGGGCAGAGACTCGGGATGTCTGGGGTCTGCAGCTGCATGACCCCAAGCATTTCTTGTTGGCGCCAGCTCTAACCAGTGATTCCATGCTTGTGTCTCAGTGAGCGGCCAGGACCAGATGCATGAGAGGAAGCTGCAAGGACTGATCCTCAGGAGACGGGTCTGAAGGCCAGGCGTCGTGACTCCCAGCCTCATAGATCCCAGCCTGCCTAGCATGGATTTATTACTATTATGGAAACATGTAGAGGTCCCAGCTAAGATCAGGATCCCATTGTGCTAACCCAGCATAGACACAGAGCAAGAGACAGTCCCTGACCCAGAGAGCGTGCAATCTAAACAGATGTGGGTGGGTGGCTGGGGAAACTGAGGCACACAGTGGGGAAGTGACTTGTCCAGGTCATCCAGCCAGTTAGTGGCAGAGCTAGGAGTAGAACCCAAAAGTCCTGAGAGGCCTGGGCCAAGCTGCCTCCTTGTGGGTTTGTGGACAAGGTTAAAATGGACTTTAAAATCTCAGTGGGTGGCTAGATCTTCCTGGTCTACACCGGTGCTGCAGGAAGACACGCTGGTAATTCAGAGGGTGGGCAGAGCCAGCACAGGCCTAGGGGGCGCTCTGCTGCCTGGAGGTGTCCTCTCCGGGGTGAAACATAAAGCTGAGGTCTTGACACTTAGTGATGGGGTCCCAGAAAATCCCCCAGGAGCAGGAAAGTTAATCCTGAGCCCGAGTCCAATGGGGGATTCCAGTCTGCCTCTGAGCCACTTCCCCAGCAGGCTTCTCCACTCCAGGCCCTAAGCTGCTGTTTAAAAGCCGTTGCATCCCACCCCAGGGGTGGCCGCATCCTAGTGGTGGATGAGTCAATGTCTGCAGGCAAGCCTACCGGCCATATTATACAGGAGAGCTGCTCGTAATGTCCTCTTCTGGCCTGAAATATCACTGGGGCTGCAGGGCTGACAGCTGGGACCTTCTGCCTGGCGTGCCTGGGCCCACTTGGTACCAAGTGCCACTTGTGCACATCTGGGCAGGCTGGCAGCCTGAGCTGGTGCGGTTAGGGTTTGTTGTCATTGAGTAAGTGTCTGCAATGAGCTGGTACTAAGTGCCCCCCCATCCCTGAGAGCAGAATGGGCCATGGAGACAGCTCTAGCCCTTCTCCCCAGCAGCAGGTGTCTCCAGGGCAGGGCTGGTCGGCATCATCCCGGCTCCATGCAGAATTGCCAGACCCAGGTTCCATCTAGTCGAGCATCCTGCCTCTGACTGCGGCCAGTGCCAGGTGCTGCAGAGGAAGATATAAGCAGGCTACAGTAGCAGATGTGGGATAATCTGCCCCACACACACATTACACGTTACATCTGATCTTGGTCACTGATCGACTTAGGCTTTAACCCCAAAGCCCAAGGTTTAATATCTCTGCCCAGGTCAGCATTCACTCTTCTAACTCTGGCTAGTCCTGTTATTCACAGAAATGTCCCTCTTTGGGAATCCTTGTCCTCAGAGACTTCCTGTGGCAGGGAGTTCCACAGGCCAATTGCCTTTTATCTGAGAAAGTGTTGCCTCGTATCCCCTTTGAAATCCCCACCATTCGCTTTCATTAAATGTGCCGTTGTTCTTGGATGGGTGAATGGCAGGATGGGTCTCCAGGGGCTGCCAGCCCCTAGTGTGAATTCCCCTTAGGACTGGATGGACAACAAAGGGAATATGGCTCCCGTGGGAGAAGGGGTGAGTGTCTGATATAGACCCTTTGCAACCCAGTCAGTGTGTGGCCTCCAGGCTCCGCATGAACTCATACACTGGGCTAGTGAAGCTGGAGGTAAGACTGGCCCCTTTGAGAGCTGAGCTGAGCTGGCCATTACTAGGAAGCTGCTGTTGCAGGTGCCCCAAGCAGCTGGGGGAGCTCCATGGGTTGCCCATGGGTCAGGACGCAGATGGGGACCCTCCAAGGGAGCTGGAGAGAGCGGAGGTTGCAGGAGGCACCGTGCCCAATTCTACCCATCCCATGGCACAGGAAAATATCAACACTTGGAGAGGGGCCATGCTTCAGCACTTGAGCTGGGCCGGGATCATGCCCATTCGATAATGCCCAGGCTCTGCTTCCCATCTCATGCTGCTTTCCCCAGGCTCCCATGATTACTGAGTCTTCATATTCAGTATTATTTTCACTACGGTGGCTCCTCAGAGCCCCAGGACCCAATTGTGCTAGGCACTGTACATTGTTCATTAGGTGTATTACGGTAGCACCTAGCAGCCCCAATCCTGGCCAAGGACCCCTCTGTGCTAGGCCCTGTACAAGCACCCAACAAAAGGGACAGTCCCTGCCCCAAAGAGCTTCCAGTCGAAATGAGCCAAGAAACTCAAGGTGTTGATGGATTGGGGAGCATGAGCTGATGGGACCATGCTGGGTGGGGCAACGGGCAGTGGTTTCAGCCCCCCCACTGCCCACGCATCTGCAAGCCTTTCGGAGGCAGAGTTGCAAGGAGGGCTTGAAGGAAGGGGCGCAGGGGGCTTTGCAGGTGGGTAGGGGAAAGTTGGCTAGGGTGCTTGTCTGGGGTCTGAGGAGCACTGAGGCCGAGGCCATGCTCTGCCACGGATTTCCCCTGTGACCTTGAATTCAATGGAACTTAGGAGCCCAAAGACCTTGCACCTGGGCCTTAGCCTCTCCAGGCCTCAGTTTCCCATCTGTACAATGAGGCTGCCTCAGGAGAATGAATACACCCAAGCTTGTGAGATGCTTTCATACTAGGGAGATGGTGGCCAAACAAGTACTACAGATAGAGGAGGGATACGATGAGGGGCAGCATGGGAAAAAGCCCAAAGCTGCTTCATCCCCAGGGGTGCCTCCTTGGCGGGGAGCCCCAATCCTGCCCAGAACCTTCCTCGGGGCTTAGGGGGCAACTCTGGTTTGCTCCTTCTGCCGATTCATCCCTTAAGTTTGAACCCAGCAGTTCCTTGGACCCCTCCCCACCCCCACAAATACCGAAAGGGGATTCAGCGGGTTTAGGGCCGGCGAGCGTCTGCCGCTGGGCTCGGCTCTCCCAGCGCTGGTGCGGATAACGACAAAATCCATTTTTATCACCCCTTGGTTTTTATGGTCCCTTTAAAATATAACAGCAAATCATTGAGGAATTCATTAGCCCCACGCACAACCTTCCCTCAGCCCCTGCTTTTCTTTTCTTCGCTCTTTTTTTTTTTTAGCTGTGTGTGTATGTGTGTGTGTAATTTTATTTAATTAGAAATGAAAAATACAAAGGCCCGGCGGGCAGGTGAGGCGGGACCCGGGTAGGGGGGAGAGAGCAGCAGCAGCCGGGGGTGGGGGGGTCAGCAGCGGCCTGGGGGCTGAGTAATAGCCCAACAAGGGCCTGATTTACAGTGGCGCAGATGGAGGGTTTGCCCTTGTATAACCAATAGTAATGGAGTGTTACAATCCGAGTCTTAAGCACAATGGCTGACCTGGGATATATAGATCATTAATACTCCCTGAGCCGCGGCTGCAGAAATTATCCAGCGGGAGGAAGATGGAAAACACGGCAACGATGGCGCCAGCGGGACGGAGGAGACACGACCAGCTTAAATGGTACCCGGCGCAAAGGACAAGGGGTAGGAGGGCTCAGCCCTGGGGGAGATTGGCTGGTGCTAGGATGCCATGGTGGGGGTGGGTTGGTGCTAGAGGATGCCCTGAATGAGGGGACACAGGAAATGAGGGGCAGTGGCAGAAGGAAAGGGGTTTTAAAGCCGAGCAATCACTGAATCAGGGAAAGTACCAAGTGCCCTGGATCTCCATGGCCTCAGGCCCCCTGCAGTGACCCATCCAGAGCCCAGATGACAGACTCAGCTCATCTCCAGACCTGGCAGCACCTGGTAGGGAGCATGGCCTCCCCCTGCCCCCCATGAGAAACAGCTGCTGCTCATTCTTAGCATAGTGTCCCAAACCCGACTGTACTTGGGTAAGGGTGGAGGGTCTCCTGTTTCGGGGAGTCTTCACGCGTCTATGGTGTTGCCAACACTCCCATTTTGCTGTGTGTCTCATGGTATTTGGTGGTTTTTCTTCAGGTACCAGCTGCTGGAGCCAGGTGATGACAGTAGAACTGCAGAAAAGAACCCAACACTCGTGTGTGTGTATATATATATATCCTGATTTTTCAGCAGGTCTCATGATTTTTGAAGGCCTGAGTCACTCATGCATTTGAAATGCTTGAGGTCACTTAAGCTGCACGTTTCTGTAGATAGATAGATTAGATAGATGGGATCAGGTGTATTCTAGAAAATTGTATTCTGTGACCCTACCCTTCCCCCAACTCCACCCCAGAACTCCCTCCCATAGCTCATCCCACCTCCCCAATTTCACTCAGCACCCCGCCATAGCCCCCCCACACTTCCCCAATTTCACACAGTGCGCCCTGCCATAACTCTGCCCCCACTGCCACCCCAGCACAACACCCGATGCCCTAAACCCACCATCACCTCCCCCAACCCCACCCCAGCACCCTTGCCCTAACCCTACCCTCACTTCCCCCAACTCCACCCCTAGCACCTCCTGCCCTAACCCTGCCCGCACCTCCCCAACTCCACTCCAGTACCCCCTGCCCTAACCCCACCCTCACCTCCCCCAACTCCACCCTAGCACCCCCTGCTGTAACCCCAACTCCACCCAAGCACCCCTGCCCTAATCTCCCACCTCCCCCAACTCCACCCCTAGCACCCCCTGCTGTAACCCTATCCCCATCTCCCCCAACTCCACCCCTAGCACCTCTGCCATAACCCCATCCCCCACCTCCCCCAACTCCACCCCAACACTCCAGACCAATAACCAACCTTGGCCCCCAACTCCACCCCAGCACCCCCTACCATAACCCTAACTGTGCCCCCCCCGCATCACCCCTTCCCCCTGAGGCCTTGCCCCTGCCCCGCCCATTTCCCCAAGGCCCTATCTTCACACCACCCATCCCTCGCAACCTCACCCTCGCATCACCCCTTCCCCCAAGACCCCGTCACCCACTCATGCCTCTCTGCCCCTTTCCTCCCCATCACTCACCCTTACAGCTGGTAAAAAGTGGGGGTGGGGGGCATGGCTTCTACCTCAGTAGAAGGGAGACCAATCTTCTCCAGGACAGGCTGGCTAGAGTAGCCAGGAGGCATTAAACTGATAACAAAAGTCAAGGGTAAAAAGAGGGAGAATCCAAGCCCTCAGGGCAAAACTGAGATGTGAACAAAACTAATCAAGGACCCAAAGAAGATGACCGGAAGAAATTCTTTCACTGCCTGTACACCAGTGCTAGGAACCTGGGTGACAAACAAGAGGAACTGGAATTGCTCATTGATGAGCATAAATTTGATCTAGTCAGTATTAGTGAACCTGGTGGGATGATTGCCATGAGTGCAATGTTCAAATCAATGGTTTATAACCTATTTAAGAAGGCTCGAGTGGACAAAAGAGGTGGGGGGAGTGGCACTCTCTGTCATAAATGGCATTATTTGTTTCCGAGTCATTGATAACTTGGAAGAAAATGATCTTGATTGTGGATGTATCAATGTCCTAACTGATAAAGCACAGAATGGAGTATAGTTGGTGTCTGCTACAGGCTATCAAATCACACTGGTGAACAGGCTGACCGCCTCCTTACGCACCTATCTGTAATATGTAGGGGGAAAAGCTTCCTGTTTATGGTGGGACTTCAATCTGAGTGACATATGTTGGACATCTCATGCTGCCAGAACTAAAACATCCTTGGAATTTCTAAATATTCAAGATGGCAATTTCCTAACTCAAAAAGGGTTACAGCCAACACAGGGGGATTCTATATTAAACCTTCTTCTAACAGATAAAGAGGAACTGATCACAGAATCAAAAATTATGAGAGTTTAGGTACAGATGATCATGATGTGACCACATTTATAGCGTGCAAACAGAATAAAGTCCAGACCAGTGATATACCTATTTGGTGCTTTAAAGATGCTAGTTTCACAAAGCCAAAAACAATTATGAGCCGAATCAGCTGGGAGGAAGAATGTAATCAGAAAAAATGTGAATGATAATTGAGAATTGGTTAAGAACACTTTACTAGATGACCAAAAAGCCACAATCCCACAATAAAGGAAGAAGGTCATATTGGTTAAAAAATGACCTAGTTTAGAGGGGAAGTAAAGACAGCTATTACATTTTATATGTATTACAAATGGAAGAAAGGGGAAGTTGATAGTAGTGTATATAAATCAGAAGTTAGGAATTGTAGAAAATTGATAAGAGAAGCAAAGGGACACAAGGAGAAATCTGCGGTCAGCAGAGTTAAGGACAATAAGGAGTTTTTAAAATGTATTAGGAACAAAAAGAATCCAAACAATGGTATTGGTGCATTACTAGATGGAAATGGATGCATTATCCATAACAACGAGGAAAGAGCTGAAGAGTTCAATAAATATTTTTGTTCTGTATTGGGGGGGAAACAGATGATGTCATCATATCATATAACATGCTTTATAGTCCACTAGTGTCTCAGGAGGATGTTAAACAGCAGCTAGTAAAGTTAGACATTTTTAAATCAGCAGGTCCAGGAAACTTGCATCCAAGAGATTTAACAGAGTTGGCTGAGGAGCTTGCTGGACCGTTAATGTTGCTTGTCAATGTCTTGGAACACCAGAAAATTCCAGAAGACTGGGAAAAAAGCTAATGGTGTGCCAATATTTAGAAGGGTAAATGGGATGACCCAGGTAATTATAGGTGTATCAGTCTGACATTGATCCTAAGACAATGGAGTGACTATTACGAGATTCAATTAATTAAAAATTAAAGGAAGGCAATGTAATTAATGCCAATCAGCATGGGTTAAACTTTGTGGGAAATGGATCCTGTCAAACTAACTTGGTATCTTTTTTGGATGAGATCGCAAGTTTGGCTGATAAAGGTAATAGCGTTGATTTAATATATTTAGACATCTGTAAGGCATTTGACTAGGTACCCCCATACCACTTTGTTTAAAAAACCAAAAAGATATAAAATGAACATGGCACACATTAAATGGATTAAATGATCCATTGGCTAACTGATAGATCTCCAAATGTAACAGTAACTAGGAATCATCATCGAGCGGATATGCTTCCAGTGGAGTCTGGCAGAGATGAGTTCATGGCCCTACACTATATAACATTTTTATTAATGCCCTGGAAGAAAACATAAAATCATCACTGATAAAGTTTGGAGAAGACACAAAAACTGGGGGAATGATAAATAATGAAGAAGACAGGTCACCAATATAGTGCGACCTGGCTCGCTAGGTAAGCTGGGTGCATACAAACAATATGCATATTAATGTGGCTAAATAGACATGTATTTATCTAGAAACACTTACACAATGGGGGACTCTATCCTGCGAAGCAGTGAAAAAGATTTGGGGATTGTGGTCATAATCAGCTAAACATGATCTCCCAGTGCAACATTGTGGCTAAAAGGGCTAATGCAGTGGTCCCCAACGTGGTGCCCGTGGGAGCCATGGCGCCCGCCGGGGCATTTATGTGTGCCCGACTAGTGCCCAGCAGGGGACCTGCTGGGGACAGAGAACTCAGGCTGTGGGCGCATTGTTCTCTGTTCCCGGCAGGTATGGGGCCTGCCTAGTTCCCAGCAGGGGAGAGAAGCTGCGACCCCACGCCTGCCAGGGACAGAGAACTCTGGGTCTGCAGGCTGCGGGCGCCGATGTTCTCGTTCCCTGTAGGTGCGGGGCCATGGCTTAAGCTGGAGAGAAGCTGCGGCCCCACACCTGCTGGGGTCAGAGAACTCTGGGGCTGCAGGTACTGGTGCCCGGCAGGTGCGGGGCCCACCTAGTGCCCAGCAGAGAAGAGAATCTGGGGCCCCATGCCTGCTGGTGACAGAGTACTCCAGGGTTGCGGGCACCAGTGTTCTCTGTCCTTGTGGCTTTTCTCCAGCTTCTCTCTTCTCTCTGGATTCATATATTATGTAATATTAAATATTTTTTTATTATTTAATGTACAAATACAAAAAAAGCCTTGCAAAATTGTTGGCGCCCGCCACGCTTTTCTGAAAACATGAATGTGCTACTGGTCACAAAAAGGTTGGAGATGGCTGGGCTAATGCGATCCTTGGATGCATAAAGAGAGGACTATGGTGTGGGAGTAGAGAGGTTATTTGACCTCTGTATTTGGCACTGATGTGCTGGCTACTGGAATATTGTGTCCAGTTCTGGTGCCCACAATTCAAGAAGGATGTTGATACATTGGAGAGGGTTCAGAGCAGAGCCTGGCAGCAGCACTGGGATCCCACGGGTCCTGCAGGACCGGCTGCCATAAAAGCAGGTGTCAGGGCTTAAATTCAGCCAGAGCCATCAGGAGCAGAGCTCCGGTAACTGTTTTCCAACCTGTGGGAACCCCGGTACCTCCCACAGGGCTGAAACCCTGAACCCTGGTGCATCCCTCAGGGCTAAAGTCCTGAGCCCTGGTGGCCCATCCTGTGGGGCTAAAGCCCCAAGACCCTCCTGCCCAACAGCTCAAGCCCGGAATGGGAGAGCAGGCATAGGGGGGGCTCCGGGAAATACTCTGAAAATTTAAGCCCTTGCGGGAGTGAGTGGAATGTACTTAGCTGCAGGTGGGATTGGGTGGGCAAAAAACCAGACTGCAGTAATTTGAGGGAAACCACTAAATCTTTTTATTTTAAATAAAGGTTTTAATTCTTAACTGTAAGCGAGGGATCGAACGAGATTTGATGTCTATTGTAACTGGAGTTAAAATATTTTATGTGCTTTAAGAGAGATTTGTTTTCTTCTTTCAGTGATAAAAATTGTGTCTGTTCCATTTATATATATAATATATTAACCAACAATTTTTTGTGGTGGGTTTTTTTCTTTCTCCGTAGCACGGGGGAATCTGTCTCTCTCACAGGATTTGTGGGATCTAAGGTTTTTGTGGCTGGGGGAAGTACAATAATGCACAAAACAATGCAAGAGTGGGTGAGAATGGGAGTCGGTTTTGCAGGGTTCAAAAACAGTCCCGTGCACTCTGGTTCAGGGAAGAGCCATGAGAATGATTAAAGGATTAGATGCTTTATAGCGATAGACTCAAGGAGCTCAATCTAGTTTAACAAAGAAAAGATTATGCGGTGACTTGATTACTGTCTACAGGTATCTACAAGGGGGAACAAATATTTGATAATGGGCTCTTCAATCTAGCAGATAGGGCCGGCCCCAGGTTTTCTGCTGCCCCAAGCATCGAAAAAAAAAAGCCGATCGGCAGCACTTTGGCTGCAGCTCAATCGTGTAGCTCCATTCTTCGGCGACAGTTCAGCAGCGGGTCCTTCAATCCCTCTCTTCCTCTTAGGCGGCACTTCGGCTGCAGCTCAAAGAGGAAGAGAGGGACCCTCCGCCGAATTCCCGCAGACCCAGACGTGCCACCCCTTTGTATTGGCCGCCCAAGCACCTGCTTCCTTCGCTGGTGCCTGGAGCCAGCCCTGCTAGCAGAGAAAGGCCTAACACGATCAATGCCTGGAAGTGGAAGCTAGACAAATCCAGACTGGAAATAAGGCACACGTTTTTAACGGTGAGAGTAAATAAGCTTTGGAACAGCTACCGAGAGTCGTGGTGGATTCTCCCTCACTGACCGTTTTTATATCCGGGGGGGATGTTTCTCCAAGAGATCTGCCCTAGGAATTATTTGGGGGCAGTTCTTGTTCAGAAGGTCAGACTAGATGATTACTTTGGTCCCTTTGGGCCTTGGAACCTATGAATTTCTGAC
Organism: Chelonoidis abingdonii; assembly: GCF_003597395.2. Taxonomy (NCBI): domain Eukaryota; kingdom Metazoa; phylum Chordata; order Testudines; family Testudinidae; genus Chelonoidis; species Chelonoidis abingdonii. The sequence continues at coordinate 14,205,447 of NC_133794.1, read as the reverse complement.
ATTCCACCCCCCAGCCCCCACTGCCATTACCCTGTCCCCCACCTCCCCAGCTCCACCCCCTGCCATGACTCCACCCCCACCTCCCCCAGCTCCATCCCCTGCCATGACTCCACCCCTATAACCCCCAATAAGGTTGCCAGCTTTCTAATTGCACAAAACCGAACACCCATGCCCCGCCCCCCCATGCCTTCCCAGAGGTCAGGCCCTTGCTCACTCCATCCCCCCTCCCTCCGTTGCTCGCTTTCCCCCACCCACACTTACTTTAACCAAGAAGGGGGTTGGAGTGTGGGAGGGGGGGGGTGAGGGCTCCAGCTGGGGGGATGAGCTCTGGGGTGGGGCTAGGGATGAGGGGTTTGGGATGTGGGAGAGGGCTCCGGGCTGGGGCAGAGGGTTGGAGGGGGGGGATATGGGTGCTGGGATATGGGGGCGGACTCTAAGTGGGGCCAGAAATGAGGGGTTCAGGGTGCAGGAGAGGGCTCTGAACTAGGGAAGGATGTTGGAGTGGTGCTGGGTACGAGCTGCAGGAGGGAGTTTGGGTGTGGGAGGGTACTACCTGGCTGGGACAGGGGGTTGGGGTGCTGGAGGGGGTTCAGGGGGCAGGGTCCCAGTGGCGCTTTCCGTGGCCCCCACCCCTAGACACATGGGCAGTCAGGAAGGCTCCGCACGCTGCCCTTATGCCCGCAGGCACTACCCCCACAGTTCCCATTGGTCACGGTTCCCAGTCAATGGCAGCTGCGGAGCCAGCCCTCGGGGTGGGGGCAGCACGCAAAGCCTCCCTGGCTGCCCATGCATCTAGGGGTTGCAGGGACCTGGCGGCTGCTTCCAGGAGTCACACGGAGCTAGGGCAGGCAAGGAGCTGCCAGGGTCCCTTTTTGACTAGGCATTCTGGTCGAAAACCGGACACCTGGCAACCCTAGCCCACAACTTCACCCCCTACCATAATCCCACCCCCACCTCCTCCAAATTCCACCCCCAGCCATGACTCCACCCCACCTCCCACAACTCTATCCCAGTAACGCTCCTCTAACTTTGCCCAATGCTGCTAGCTCTCTCGCCTTCCTGCACATACATTAACACCCCCTCACCCAGCCCCCACCAACATCCCTCCCCACCCACAGGCCGCATCCCTGGGAACCCTCTCCCGCATCAGGAGAAGAAAAATTGCAGGCACCCCAAGTGCCAGGATTTGAGGGTTGCAGGGGCATTTTTCCATCTCCTACCCCAGCAGGTCGTGGGTCCTTAGCCCTCCAGCTGGTAGACAACCTGTGTGTTCTTTTGTCACATCCCCCATAATTGCATTGGGGCGGGAGGTTGGATCCAGCAGGAAATGGGATCTAAGCATAAAATAAATGATGTGTCAAGCCCTTGTGACACCCCTGTTTGTCAGGGGAGGCCGAAGAAATATTTTGCCCAGGCAACAGAAGGCTTTTCTAATGAGGGCCGATCGATATCGCTTACAGCTGAACATCGCATCGGGGCCTTTTTGTGGGCCAGCGCGTCTTAGAAACACCAAAGCTCGGGGGAGGCGGTGTGGGGGATTTCATGCATAATTCCTCCTGGGTGCGGTCGGGAAGAAAACCCCAATAAGATCATTGCCCCGAAGGAGAAGGGGCACGAGATGATGTGCCCAGAGCCCACGCCCGGCGCTGGTTCCATTAGGGACAGAGCCTCTGCTCTTGGCTAAATAAACACGTCCGAAATCAGTGCCCAAGGAGCTGGGAAATAATGGCAGGAGTCCTGCAGTCGTTAACTCGAGAGGACGGCACAGCTCTCTTCTCTGGGACCCCTACTCCTCTCCTGTCCTTCCTGCGCACAAGCGAGGAGCTTGGGCGGCAGATTGGCAAGGGAATGGGCTGCGGGGCCAGTAAGGGATGCCCAGCTCAAGGCTGCTCCTGGCACCAAATCAGGCTAGGGCAGAGGTCCTCAACTGTGGGGTGCACCCCTGGGGGAGGAGGGAGTCACCATTCAAGAAGGGTGTAGCAAGGGCCTGTGGCAACCCCCACACTTGAGTGCGGGGCAGCCCAGCCCCACTACACCTCCAGCTGCTGCTCTGGCCCAAACCACTGCCGCTGGCTCACGCCCCGGCTCAATCCGAGCCCCAGCCTCAGCCTCCCCCAGCCACTGCTCCTGGCTCCTGGCACTGGCCCCACACCCACTTGGCCCCCGCGCAGCTCTGTTCCTCTTCCGCCACGGTCACTGGCCGTGGCTCCATTCCTGGCCACAGGCCCCACCCCAGTTACAGCCCCCAGCTTTCATCCTGACCCCTGGCTGTGCCCCCCCCAAGCCATGGCCCGCTCCAGCCCCAGCTCCGCGGGGGGTCACAAACGGGGTAAGCGGGGGCACACTATGAAAAGTTTGTGCAATTGGGCTGAGGAGACAATGGTGCCAGCTTGAGCCTTCGCTTCCTGCAGCCTGGTCTCAGCAGCGATGGGACCCCACAAACGGGGTAGGGAAAGTTGGGGTCAGGGTCCCAACCACCATGGAAATGGGCTCAGTTCCACATGTAGTTGACAGGTCCTCGTCCTCTGGTCTGCTGACAGAGGGGCGAGATGGGCTCCTAGTGGGACAGTCCAATTGCTAGAGGCCGAAGATTGCGCCGGTCCACCAAGGAACCAGAGCTTGTGGGGGAATCCACCTAGGCCTGGGGAAGCTTCCCTCCACCGAACCCCAGACACTCCAAACAACAGTGGTGACAGTCAGGCGGCTCACTGCAGAGGGCTCACTTCTCGGTGGGTGATGGAAGGGTGGAAGTCGGAGGAGGGGAGTCCTAAATGGCATCTGCTAATTACCCCTTATGTGAGTTACTCGCTGCTCTGTGCCTCCAGTTTCCCCTCCACCCTTTGTCGATTAGCCCTGTGAGCTCCTTGGGGCAAGGGCTGTCCCCTCGCACTGTGTCTGTGCAGTGCCTGGCCCAAAGGGGTCCCTGCCTCGGTTGCGTCTGCAGCCCTACTGGAGATATAAATGATGAATCAAGCAGAGGGGCGTTTGAATAAATTCTGAACGCTGTCAGCACCCCCAAGGTGGAGTCCCCAGCACAACTCCCTGCAGCACCACTGGTCTCCCAGCAAGTCCAGCACTGATTAGCATATGGTCCCCTTGTTTACTGGATTCCACCACTGGGGCAGGCCTCCATCCTTCCACAGGGCTGTCCTCACCAGTGCAACTGTTTGGCTGAAGGGTCATGCCCTGCCCTCTTGGGCACAGCCCTGTCCATTTGCTAGGCCTGCACTCTGGGGCCCCAGCTTTCGTCTCCCTTTTAACATCTTGGAGTTTGGCATTGAAAGTGGTTTCTCCGCATGCAGCTCTCTGTTGACCTCCAAAGGCCATCGCATCTGAGTGCCTCACACACATGTCCCAAGTATTATCTGTGAGGACAGAGGCAAAGCAAGATTAAGGCCCACTCCTCCAATGTAAATGTGGCACGTAACTCTCATCGATTAAGCCATTGCAGATCTGGCCTCAGTGAAGTTGCCGCAGGGTCAACCCAGGGAGTGGTGCAGAGTAGGGGGCTGAATCCCCACTTGGGCCAAGAGCCAGACAAGCATCTAACTGCTCACCTGTGCTTGATCCTTGCAGCGTTTTCTGTACCGCAAGGCTACCTACCAACCCACCGCACAACAAAATGCATGTGTTGAATCACCAGGGTTTAAAGGGAACAGTTAAAGGAAGAGAGGAGATTGTGAAGACCTTGCATTGTGACCTCAATTGCATCCGTCTTCACCATGGAGATGTTGGAGAGATTCCTTCCTCGGCTGGCGGAAGCACCCTAAAAATGAGGAGGCGGGCACAGGCGCCCAAAACCGGGCCCTACTCCCCATCCACCCCTTCTCTCATGAGGCCCTGCTCTCACACGCACCCATTCCCCCCAATCCACCGCTCACACACCTTCCCCAAGACCCTGCCCCTAACTGCCACAATTCCCTCAGATACCGTCCTTCACTGCCTCTCCCCCCCATGACCCCGCCCCCCACTCGCATCATTCTTCCGCTCCCTCCCCTGTCACTAGCCCTTATGGCTGGTAAAAAATGAGCGGAGGGCATGGCTCCCCTGTTTGAGCGCCACTGTCCTTCCCAAGGATCTGCTCCCTTCGAGCTCATGAAGGTGAGGGTCCCTCAGAAGATGGAGGTGTCAGAAGAGGAAGTGCTGAGGCATTTAAAACACGTACGTCGTCAGACCCAGAGAATCCATGCCAAGAGTCCTGATGGAGCTCGAGTACGAAGTCTGAGCTGTCTCCCGCAACATCTCTCGTTAAAAAGCCGTCGCCGTTCCAGAGTCCTGCGAGGGTTGCGAATGTCGCAACTGGATTCAAGAAAAAACTTCTAGAGCGGATCTGGGCGATTACAGGCCGTGAGCTGTGCATCTGTGCCTGGCAATAGCTTGGAATGATCCTTAAAAAAATAAAACAACAAAGCACTGGACCAGATGAGCACAGGGATTCCTAAGGAAAACGGCGTCCTTGCGATCTCTTCAAAGCCTTCATACGTGTCAGTAAAGAAGTGACAAACTTAACGTGATGTCATTATTTAGACTTCAAAGGCCTCACCAGGTCCACACAAGAGGCCTCATGATGAGGCTCAACCAGGCGTCAATGGGGTTTGAGAGGCAAAGTGTTGTCCTGGGCTGGAAGCACACCGGAGTGTCAGGTAAAACCCAGACGGGTGGCACCCAAGCCCGGGCTCAGGGCCCTGGGAGCCTGTCTTCTTGCACCGACAGCTGGGCCTGCCTCTCTGCGTGCTGCCAGGCTTGGATGGGCGAGGAAATATCGTGGGAAGTCAATTTGATGTTTTGTCACCCTGGAAAGCTGGGGAAGGGAGCAAGGAGGTGAGAATGGGACATAGAGGGGCTGAATGGCCGCCACAGTGTCAGGGAAGCCGGAGAAAACACTTGACCTGAGGGCCTTCCTTAGTAAAGTTCTGGCTGGGCTTCCATCCAGGTCAACACTTTGCCTTTCACCCCCACTTGATTGCATGAGCCTCATCATCAGCCCTCTTGTGTGGGATCTGGTCGAAGGCCTTTTGGAAATCCTCCTGCACCCCAACATCTCATCCCCAGGTTGCCCAGAACCCACACCCCAGCCTGAGCCTTCACCCCAACTCCCTGCCCCAAGCCTGGAGCCGCCCCCCCCCCCATCTGAACTCTCGTTTCTGGCCCCACCGCCAGAGCCATCCCCAGTTAGAGCTCTCACGCCCTCCTGAGCCCCACCCTCTTGCCCCAGCCTAGTGAAAGTGGAGTGAGGGTAGGAGAGAAGTGAGCCAACTAGGAGGGGGGATGTAAGTGAGCAGGGAGTGGGGCCTCAAAGGGAAGGGGCCATGATCTCAGGGAAGAGGGCGGGGCTAAATTTTTCGTCTGTTTTCATCATGGCCAAGGTTAAAGGCAGGGTCCTCAATCTTGTACTAGTTCCGTTGTTCTTTTAGCAGATTTATGAATGAAGCAGGGAGGTGGGTGATCAGCGCAATTTACAGATTTGCAGAGTCGTGCCAGGGAGATTGAAGAGATGAGGCTTGTTACCTTACAGGGAAGTTGGACAGGACAAATATGTATAAAATAAATGACTGACCTAGAAAAAGGGGAGATCAGGAGCTTCCATCTCTCAGCCTTGCAAACTAGAAAGGCTAGCAACTTACTTTATTTTAAAAATGAATGCGAAATTCTGAGGGTTTTCTGGAAACTTTGGGGGGCCTTTAAAAATACATCAACAATAGCAAGAATTTGGAAACACTGCTTTTGGGGCTGAGAGTTCAAAAAAAGAGGTTGTTAGCTGCCTGCTGCTTGTGACCACTCTGTTCCAGGACGGGTGTATGGTAGTGTGATAAACAACTTCCACTAATACCCAGGCACCTGTTCCACTGAGATTCTCCTCTGATGGGAACAAGCAGCCAGTGCCCTGACTCCGGCCATTCAGAAGGAGTGGTATTTACCACGTGGTTTTAGCAACAGTTCCATTGACATACAATTTCGAACACACCAACGGCAGGTGCCAGCCCAGGTTACGGACCTGCTCCTTGGCGGCCAACTTCCCTCAGCTGCCCGTATACTGAGTTTGTGTTCGTCAATGGGCCACTGTCTTACAGACAACCTGGGGAGGTTGTAGAATCTCGTCAATGAGGGTTTTTAAACCCCAGGTCAAACAACACCTTCCGGGCTGGTCTCGGTTGACTTTGGCCCTGCCTCAGTGGCGGGAATGATAGAACGACTTCTCAAGCTCCCTCCCCGTCCCTACATTTCTATGATCCAAACATTACAAAAAGCAACCCTGTGAATTATCAATTTGAATATAACTGTTGCATGGGGAGGGCGGAGCTAGGAGGCAGGATCAGGCCGCATGGGGAAAACATGGGCTGCGAACTAGGGCAGCACACCCTCCCACATCACCACCTCACCCTGCTGGGGGGAGGAGATGCTGCACAGATGGGGCCCGGATTTCCCCTTCCCCCGTGCCTTGTATATAGTGGGTGGTGATCGCTTCTCAACCTGTAGTCCCCTCCTTGATCATGGTTGGGACGGGTATGACACTCCACTCCCGAAACTGGCGAATGGGAACCAGGCCTAGGGTCTTCCTCCACTGTTTGATCGGTGCTGAGTTGGGGAAGACGCGGCTTTCTTCCTGGTGACTCTGCTAGAGGGTGCCTGCCAATGGCTGATCGCTTGACTCCCAGGGTTTTAGTAATGAATGGGAGACATGCGGGACTCACTGGCACCAGGCCCTAGGTCAAGTCTCAGGAGAGCTGGAGACTGGCTCCCATCAATCTCCTGCCACTCTGCTGCCCCTAGCAGGGAGGGAATGGCTGTCACCACTTTGCACTGGTTTGGAGGAACCAGGCCCCTTGCCCTGTTGAGACACTACAAGACGTACAGGGGCTGCAGGGAGGCGAAAAGCTCCTCCCCCACATGGGACGCTCCACTGGCTTTGAATCACAAAATCCAAGACTCACCGCCCCCCACAGCCTGCCTCACCTGTTAACATGCAGCCCAGCGTGGCTGGGACTCAGAACCACTGGCTGTCATAGATAGATAGCTCCGGGCTTAATGTTCTTTACCTGTAAAAGGGTTAACAAGGGAACCAAACACCTGACAAGAGGACCAATTCAGGAAACTGGATTTTTAAAAAGGCTTAAGAAGAGGGAATTTGTGGGTCTTTTTGTCTGGGTCTGTGTCTTTGTCTGTCTCTCAGCTATGAGAAGTTCTTCTATCTTTCTAGTCTGTCTGTTTCAAATTGTAAGTACGGTGACAACGATTGGCTTTTATGTTGTTTTGGGTGTATTTACATATGTGTAAGCTTGCTGGAATGTTTCAAATTGTTTTTGATCACCTGTTATCATTTTTTTCACTTTAACAATTGATCCTGTATTATTGTCATCTTGAAGAGAAATCTGATGTCTTTTTTTTTCCTTTTTTGTAATAAAGTTTCTTTTTAAGACTTTTTGCGTTTTTTCTCTCTGGGTAGGCTAAGAACAAGAGGGAATTCCTTGTGTTAATCTACGGAGGATAAGCACAGGGAATTGGTGGGAGGGAAAGAGAGATAGAACATTTCTG
>NC_133794.1:14171787-14197889 GCF_003597395.2 Chelonoidis abingdonii | reverse complement strand
CCCCACCCCAACGTCCCTCCCCACCCCACAGGCGCATCCCTGGGAACCCCTCTCCCCATCAGGAGAAGAAAAATTGCAGGCACCCCAAGTGCCAGGATTTGAGGTTGCAGGGGGCATTTTCCATCTCCTCACCCCAGCAGGCTCTCCCAGAGCCTGCACCCCCACCCCTTTCCCATCCCCACCCCACAGGCGCATCCCTGGGAACCCCTCTCCCCATCAGGAGAAGAAAAATTGCAGGCACCCCAAGTGCCAGGATTTGAGGTTGCAGGGGGCATTTTCCATCTCCTCACCCCAGCAGGTCTGGGTCCTTAGCCCTCCAGCTGGTAGACAACCTGTGTGTTCTTTTGTCACATCCCCAATAATTGCATTGGGGCGGGGAGGTGGATCCAGCAGGAAATGGGATCTAAGCAGTAAAATATATGATGTCGTCAAGCCCTTGTGACACCCCTGTTTGTCAGGGGAGCCGAGAAATATTTTGCCCAGGCAACAGAAAAGCTTTTCTAATGAGGGCCGATCGATATCGCTTACGCTGAGACATCCATCAGGGGCCTTTTTGTGCCAGCGCGTCCTTAGAAACACCAGCTCGGGGGAGGCGGTGTGGGGGATTCATGCATAATTCCTCCTGGGTGCGTCGGGAGAAAACCCCAATAAGATCATTGCCCCGAAGGAGAAGGGGCACGAGATTGATGTGCCCAGAGCCCACGCCGGCGCTGGTTCCATTAGGGACAGAGCCTCTGCTCTTGGCTTAAATAAACACGTCCGTAAATCAGTGCTCCAAGGAGCTGGGGAAATATGGCAGGAGTCTGCAGTCGTTTAACCTCGAGAGGACGGCACAGCTCTCTTCTCTGAGGACCCCTCTCCTCTCCCTGTCCTTCCTGCGCCAGCGAGGAGCTGTGGGCGGGAGATTGGCAAGGGATGGGCTGCGGGGCCAGTCAGGGATGCCCAGCTCAAGGCTGCTCCTGGCACCAATCAGGCTAGGGCAGAGGTCCTCAAACTGTGGGGTGCACCCCCCTGGGGGGGAGGAGGGAGCACCATTCAGAAGGGTGTAGCAGGGCCTGTGGCAACCCCCACACTTGATGCGGGGCAGCCCAGCCCCACTACACCTCCAGCTCTGCTCTGGCCCCAACCACTGCCCTGGCTCCCGGCCCCGGCTCAATCCCCGAGCCCCAGCCTCAGCCTCCCCCAGCCACTGCTCTGCTCCTGGCACTGGCCCCACACCCACCTTGGCCCCCCGCCGCAGCTCTGTTCCCTCTTCCCGGCCACGGTCGCTGGCCGTGGCTCCATTCCTGGCCACAGGCCCACCCCCAGTTACAGCCCCAGCTTCATCCCCCTGACCCCTGGCTGTGCCCCCCCCAAGCCATGGCCCCGCTCCCAGCCCCAGCTCCCGGGGGGTCACAAACAGGGGTAAGCGGGGGCACAACTATGAAAAGTTTGGTGACCATTGGGCTGAGGAAGACATGGTGCCAGCTTGAGCCCTTCGCTTCATGCAGGCCTGGTCTCAGGCAGCGATGGGACCCCACAACGGGGTAGGGAGTGGGGTCAGGGTCCCACCACCCATGGAATGGGACTCAGTTCCACATGTAGTGACCAGGTGCCTCGTCCCTCTGGTCCTGCTGCCAGAGGGGCGAGATTGGGCTCCTAGTGGGACAGTCCAATTGCTAGAGGCGAAGATTGCGCCGGTCCACAAGGACCAGAGCTTGTGGGGGAACCACTAGGCCTGGAGGAAGCTTCCCTCCACCCCGAACCCCAGACACTCCAAACAACAGTGGTGACAGTCAGGCGGCTCACTGCAGAGGGCTCACTTCTCGGTGGGTGATGGAGGGTGGAAGTCGGAGGAGGGGGGAGTCCTAATGGGCATCTGCTAATACCCTTATGTGAGTTACTCCGCTGCTCTGTGCCTCAGTTTCCCCTCCCACCCTTTGTCGATTAGCCTGTGAGCTCCTTGGGGCAGTGGCTGTCACTCGCACTGTGTCTGTGCAGTGCCTGGCCCAAGGGGTCCCTGGCCTCGGTTGGCGTCTGCAGCCCCTACTGGAATATAAATGATAATCAAGCAGGAGGGGCTTTGACTAAATTCTGACGCTGTCAGGCACCCCCAAGGTGAGTCCCCAGCACAACTTCCTGCAGCACCACTGGTCTCCCAGCAAGTCCAGCACTGATTAGCATATGGTCCCTTGTTTCCTGGATTCCACCACTGGGGCAGGCTCCCATCCTCTCCACAGGGCTGTCTCACCAGTGCACTGTTGGCTGAGGGTCATGCCCTGCCCCTCTGGGCACAGCCCTGTCTCATTTGCTAGGCCCTGCACTCTTGGGGCCAAGCTTTCGTCCTCCCTTTTAACATCTGGAGTTTGGCATTGAAGTGGTTTCTCCGCATGCAGCTCTCTGTGACCTCCAAGGCCATCGCATCTGAGTGCCTCACACACATGTCCCCAAGTATTATCTGTGAGGAACAGAGGCAAAGCAAGATTAAGGCCCAGCTCCTCCAAGGTATGTAGGCACGTAACTCTCATCGATTTACCATTGCAGATCTGGCCTCAGTGAGTTGCCGAGGGTCACACAGGGAGTTGGTGGCAGAGTAGGGGGCTGAATCCCCACTTGGCCAAGAGCCAGACAAGCAATCTAACTGCTCACCTGTGCTTGATCCTTGCAGCGTTTCTGTACAGCAAGGCTACCTACCCACCCACCGCACACACAAATGCATGTGTGGATCACCAGGGTTTAAAGGGAACAGTTAAGGAAGATGAGGACATTGTGAGAACCTTGCATTGTGACTTCATTGCATCAGTCTTCACCATGGAGAATGTTGGAGAGATTCCTTCCTCAGGATTGGCGGAAGCACCCTAAAAATGAGGAGGCGGGCACAGGCGCCCAAACCGTGGCCCTACTCCCCCACTCCACCCCTTCTCCATGAGGCCCTGCTCTCACACCACCCATTCCCCCCAACTCCCACCCTCACACCACCCCTTCCCCAAGACCCTGCCCCTGAACTGCCCATTCCCCTCAGATACCGTCCCTTCACTGCCTCTCCCCCCCATGACCCCGCCCCCCACTCGCTCATCTCCGCTCCCTCCCCTGTCACTAGCCCTTATGGCTGGTAAAAAATGAGAGGGAGGGCATGGCCTCCCCTGTTTGAGCGCCACTGTCCTTCCCAGGATCTGCTCCTTCGAGCTCATGAAGGTGAGGGTCCCTCAGAGATGGAGGTGTCAGAAGAGGAAGTGCTGAGGCCATTTAAAACACGGTACGTCGTCAGACCCAGAGAATCCAGCCAAGAGTCCTGATGGAGCTCGAGTACGAAGTAGCTGAGCTGCTCCCCCACAATCTCTCGTTAAAAGCCGTCGCCGTTCCAGAGTCTGCGAGGGTTGCGAATGTCGCACCTGGATTCAAGAAAACTTCTAGAGCGGATCTGGGCGATTACAGGGCCGTGAGCTGTGCATCTGTGCCTGGCAATAGCTTGGAATGATCCTTAAAAATAAAACAACAAAGCAACTGGAAGATGAGCAGCAGGGATTCCGCTAAGGAAAACGGCGTCTTGCCGATCTCTTCAAAGCCTTCATACGTGTCAGTAAAGAAGTGGACAAACTTAACGTGATGTCATTTATTTAGACTTCCAAAAGGCCTTCAGCCAGGTCCCACACAAGAGGCTCATGATGAGGCTCAGGCGTCAATGGGGTGAGAGGCAAAGTGTTGTCCTGGGTGGAAGCACACCGGAGTGTCAGGTAAAACCCAGACGGGTGGCAACCCAAGCCGGGCTCAGGGCCCTGAGGGAGGCCTGTGCTCTGCACCGACAGCTGGGCCTGCTCTCTGCGTGCTGCCAGGCTTGGATGGGCCGAGGAAATATCGTGGGAGTCAATTGATGTTTCTGTCACCCTGGAAGCTGGGGAAGGGAGCAAGGAGGTGAGAATGGGACATAGAGGGGCTGGAATGGCCGCCACAGTGTCAGGGAACCCGGAGAAACACTTGACCTGAGGGCCTTCCTTAGTAAAGTTCTGGCTGGGCTTCCATCCAGGTCAACACTTTGCCTCTCACCCCATTGATGCCTGAGCCTCATCATCAGCCTCTTGTGTGGGATCTGGTCGAAGGCCTTTTGGAATCCCCTCCTGCACCCCAAACATCTCATCCCCAGGCCTTGCCCAGAACCCACACCCCCAGCCTGAGCCTTCACCCCAACCCCTGCCCCAGCCTGGAGCCGCCCCCCCCCCCATCTGAACTCCTCGTTTCTGGCCCCACCCCAGAGCCCATACCCCCAGTTAGAGCTCTCACGCCCTCCTGAGCCCCAACCCTCTGCCCCAGCCTAGTGAAAGTGAGTGAGGGTAGGAGAGAGTGAGCCACTGAGGGAGGGGGGATGTAGTGAGCAGGGAGTGGGGCCTCAGGGAAGGGGCATGATCTCAGGGAAGAGGCGGGGCTAAAGTTTTTCGGTCTGTTTCCATCATGGCCAAAGGTTAAAAGCAGGGTCCTCAACATCTTGTACTAGGTCCCGTGTTCTTTAGCAGATTTATGAATGAGCAGGGAAGGTGGGTGATCAGCGCAATTTACAGATTTGCAGAGTCCGTGCCAGGGAGATTGAAGAGATGAGGCTTGTTACCTTACAGGGAAGTTGGACATGACAAATATGTATAAAATAATGACTGACCTAGAAAAGGGAGATCAGGAGCTTCCATTCTCCCAGCCTTGCAACTAGAAAGGCTAGCAACTTACTTTTATTTTAAAAATGAATGCTGAAATTCTGAGGGTTTCTGGAAACTTTGGGGGGGCCTTTAAAAATACATCAACAATAGCAAGAATTGGAAACACTGCTTTTGGGGCTGAGAGTTCAAAAAGAGGTGTTAGCTGGCCTGCTGTTTGTGACCACCTCTGTTCCAGGACTGGTGTATGTAGTGTGGATAAACAACTTCCACTAATACCCAGGCACTGTCACTGAGATCTCCTCTGATGGGAACCAAGCAGCCAGGCCCTGACTCCCGCTGCCATTCAGCAGAGGAGTGGTATTAGCCACGTGTTTTAGCAACAGTTCCATTTGGACATACAAATTTCAGAGACCAACCAACGGCAGGTGCACCCAGGTTACGGACCTGCTCCTTGGCGGCCAACTTCCCTCAGCTGGCTCCGTATAGACTGAGTTTGTGTTCGTCAGATGGGCCACTGTCTTACAGAACCAACCTGGGGAGGTTGTAGAATCTCCGTCACTGAGGGTTTTTAAAACCAGGTCAAACAAACACCTGTCCGGGCTGGTCTCGGTTGACTTGGCCCTGCCTCAGTGCCGGGAACTGGACTAGACGACTTCTCAAGCTCCCTCCCCGTCCTACATTTCTATGATTCCCAAACATTACAAAAAGCAACCCTGTGAATTATCATTTGATATTAACTGTTGCCATGGGGAGGGCGGAGCTCAGGCAGGCAGGATCAGGGCGCCATGGGGAAACATGGGCTGGAACTAGGGTCATCCACCCTCCCACACACCACCTCACCCTGCTGGGGGGAAGGAGATGCTGCACAGATGGGGCCGGATCTCCCGTGCCTTGTATATAAGTGGGTGTGAATCGCTTCTCAACCTGAGTCCCCTCCTTGGATCATGGTTGGGACGGGTATGACACTCCATCTCCCCAGGAAACCTGGCGAGTGGAACCAGGCCTAGGGTCTTCCTCCAGCTGTTTGATCGGTGCTGAGTTGGGGAGACGCGGCTTCTTCCTGGGTGACTCTGCTAGAGGGGCCTGGCCAATGGCTGATCGCTTGACGTCCCAGGGTTTAGTTAATGACATGGGAGACATGCTGGGACTCCTGGCCACCAGGCCCAGGTCAAGTCTCAGGGAGAGCTGGGAGGACCGGCTCCCTCATCTCCTGCCACTCTGCCGTGCCCTAGACAGGGAGGGAATGGCTGTCACCCCACTTTGCACTGGTTTGAGGAACCAGGCCCCTTTGCGCCCTGTGGAAACTACAAGACGTACAGGGGCTGCAGGGAGGCAGAACAGCTCCTCCCCAGCATGGGAGCAGCTGGGAACCACCCTGGCTTTGATCACAAATGCCAAGACCCTCCAATACAGCACCCCCACAGCCTGCAGCTCCACCCCTGTTAACATGCATAGCCCCAGCCGTTGGGCTGGGACTCAGAACACCTGGCTGTCATAAATAGATAGCTAAGGGTTAATGTTTCTTTTACCTGTAAAGGGTTAACAAAGGGAACCAAACACCTGACAAGAGGACCAATCAGGAAACTGGATTTTGTTAAAAGCTTAGAAGAGAGGAATGTGTGGGTCTTCTTGTCTTGGGTCTGTGTCTTTGTCTGTCTCTCAGCTATGAGAAGTTCTTCTATCTCTAGTCTTCTGTTTCAAATGTAAGTACAGGTAGAAAAACGATATAGGCTTTTATGTTGTTTTGGGTGTATTTACATATGTGTAGCTTGCTGGAATGTTTCAATTGATATCTTTTTGAATCACACTGTTTATCATTTTTTTCTTTTAAGCAATTGATCCTGTATTATTGTCATCTTGATACAGAGAAATTTTGATGTCTTTTTCTTTCTTTTTTTTTGTATAAAGTTTTCTTTTAAGACTTGAGTTTTCTCTCTGGGTAGGCTAAGGAACAGGGAGGGAATTCTCTTTGTGTTAGATCTACGGAGGATAAGCACAGGAATTGGTGGAGGGAAAGAGAAGATTAGAATCATTTCTGTTTCCTTGTTATTTGGGTTGTCTCTTATCGTTGGAATATAGGACGATATTCTTCGTTGTTTGTGATGTAAAGAGATAGCATTCAATACTCTCAGTTAGCCAGAGAGGAAAGTCTGGTTGGAGAGAGGGGAGGGAAGAAGTGAGTATTTCCCTTGCGTTAAGACTCAGAGCTTCTGGGTCTTGGGGTCCCTCCAGGGAAAGTTTGAGGGACCAGAGCGAGGCAGGCGCTGTAATTCCTGTCTGGTGGCAGCGAGATAAGATCCAAGCTGGTAATTAAGCTTGGAGGTTCATGCTAAGCACCCAGATTTTGGATGCTAAGGTCCAGATTTGGGAAAGATGCTTATGATACTGGCTCCCAGTCCCAGCTCGGGGCAACCCTTCCTCTCTCTGTATCTCTGTTTCTCTCCCTACTCCTTGTCTATTTAGTCAATGCTGTCTTTGGGTCAAAGACCGCCTCCCCTGGGTCTGTGCAGCCCCATACACAATAGGGCCCTGAGCTCAGCTGGGACGGTTGCTTTATGACTAGTTTGGGGTGCACTCTGCACTTGCTGCTAAGAAGAAGTTCATTCTTGGGCAGCTGCTTGGAGACCGATTCTGGAGAAGACGACCGGTGAGTTTTATTCACACCCACACTCAATATAAAGCAAAAATCACAGCACTAAAAAAACAGGCTCGGGATGACAGCAGCACCCACATCACGGATATGGATCAGTGAGGGCACAGCAGGGCTGTGGGTTCCCCGTTAGGTGAGAGAAGCGTTAGGGTTGCCCCCGTCCTGCCATCCCAGGATCCCCTAAGGGTCAGGTTTGATTCCCTTTCACATACCTATTCCTTAGGCCTGCCTATCTCGGAGACCCTCTTTGATAACGTCCTGGCCCCTTGTCCATCTCTGTCATTCCTGCTGCCCGTTCCGGGGAATCCAGCTGTCGGCTGCATTCGCAACAGATTGCACGTTACCGTGCACTGTGAGTAGAGAAGTCCCAAAATAGGGCTAATTAAATTAAGCCTAAGCTAGTTGCTCACAATCTATTGCAAGATACATATTGCCACATCTTCCAACCCAAGGTTACTAATTTATATTGAGCCTAATGTTGCTTTATGCTAATGACTATTACAGCTAAACCTCAGGCTAAATACTTAGTCTCAGACTCCCTGCAAAGCCCATTTTAAAGTAATCTTGAAGTTTCTTCGCTTATTCCTGCTTGCATTGTAGCTTTAGTTTCATTTGCACCCATTTAACAAACATTGTGACGCTATCTAAGATATAAATGATTCTATACCCTGTCCCCTGCACTCAGGTCATGGGTCAAAGGTTAACCGGGCCTTTCGCTGCCCCTGGACTAGAAATAAGAACCACTATGCTGCTGGCCGCCTGCTCCTTGTGCGGGCAAAGATCAGACGGAGCCCATTTCTCTTCCCATCATCTGCACCTTAAAGAGAAATGGTGCCCTGAGCCCGCCGGATCGGGGACATGGCAGACACCACGCTCCCTCGCCTGAACGAGCCATTGACCATCAGAATGTCTTTGAGCAGGAGGTTCCACTAGTCCTCCAAGGTGGCACCCCAGTGCTCCAGCAGGGCTGGAGTTTGGCACACATGGGGCAGAGAAGCAGGCAGCTGAGCGTGTGCACACACACACACACATACACACACAGAAGGAGGTCATTCAGCATCAGGTGCTGGTGTGGGGGAGAAGCAGGCAGCTGAGTGTGCGCGCACGCGCGCACACACACACACACACACACACACACACACACACAGGTTGTTCAGCATCAGGTGCTGGTGTGGGGGAAGGACAAGTTCCAGGGATTCTGAGCTGAGAAACAGAGACTCCCTTGGACTTCGAAGGCTCCTTCCACACACACAGGTTCTGAGTTCAAGCCCCCCAGTACAACCTTAAATCAATAGACCATCATGCGGTATATTAGTCACTCTGGCAGGCCATTATGTGGCAGGCCCTCCTGGCCAGGGCAGCTGGCTATATGGGTCTCCATGAGCTCAGACACTGACCCTGGAGTGTAGGGGGTGAATCCTGGCAGGGGAGGCTGGAGCCAGGTGTAGGGGACCTGGGTGCTGAGACCACCTCCCTTCTGCCCCCCAGCCCCATTCACACACCCGGGACTGACAGTCCATTGACCAGGCTGGTGAGTTGCAGCTGAGCGTGTTCTGGCCACAACCTGCTGGGAGGGCTCCCAGCTCACAAATGTCACTCATAACTCAGCGGGACATAACTCGCAATTAGGGCTGTCCACGGGGCTGGGCGCTGGGCCAGGGCAAGAGACCGGATTGCCACATGTAGAGAACCCTGACCCCCCACCCCTGCCCTGGGGCTGATCTTGGGAGCACGACGCCCCCAGCTGCTGCGGCATGGGAATAAGGCCAGGAGTTGTCTGCCTGCATTTCTGATACGCTCATCACCCTGGTATCTGGGCCCTAGACACCCTCTGGTCTTGCTGCTGGGGGCAGGGGGCAGTCAGACTGGAAGCTGCCTCCTGGTGCTGGGAGGGGAGCAAGAGGAGGCCGTCTGAGAGCTGCCTTCCCCATCGGCCCCAGTGCCAGGTGGAGATGGGCACAACCCAAGAATGTGTGGGTCCCCTTGCTGCTGTGCCTATGGCCAGCCTTCTCCCCACACCCCCTTTGTTAAAGTTCTAGGCTCCCCAGAATGACACACACACACTCCCCCATCTGAGGGCCTACAGCTCCTGTCTCCCACTGGTTCTGGGCATCTGATTTACCACCCCTTCCATTTTACCCCAACCTCCGACCCCTCCCCCAGTCCTATCGGTGTCTGCCCTTACCCCAGCCGACCTCCCAGGCTTTGCCCCATGGAAAAGGTTGATTTGTCAGCAAAAAATAGAAAACTGAACATTTAGATTTGGAAATGATGCTGCAGTGCATCATGAAAGTTGTAGTTTGGGTGCCTTCCTTCTCCTCTGTAGGTAGGCTCTCTGGGTGGACTACATCTCCCATGGTGCACCACAGAGTCCCATGGGATTTGTAGTTCAAACACCTCATGCTCCCATTCTCCTCTATGGGCCTGGCTCCCTGGCCAGACTACATCTCCCATGATGCATCAAGGTGTCCCCTCTTGCTGAGCCATCATGGAGTTTGTAATTCAGGTACCTCGTGTCCTCATTCTCAGTGGTGAGTTGGAGCTGGTTCCCACCGGTTCTCAAGAACCGGTTGCTAAAATTAGACCTCTGTGGAGAACCGGTTGTTAAAGGGCCAGGAGGTGGGCAAAGAACTCCAGTCCGCAGGTCGGATCATCCTGTTGCTCCCAGGATTCCCAGCTGGGGAGGCTGAGGCTCCCTGGGCCCCTCCCCTGCTTCCCCCCAGCTGCAGCGTGGCCAGCCGCCAGCACCAGCTGGGCAGCTCAGCTGAGCTTGGGAGTTGTCCTGCTGCTGCTTTTTGAGTTACCCGGCAAGGTGGGGCTGCTACAAGCTCCAGGAATGGCCAGAGGGGAGGGGAGGGGGCAAGTGGGGCAATTGAACCAGGCCCTGCAGGGGCCACCGGCCCCACGAGTATGTATCTGCCCACCCCAGCCCCTCCCCCAATCCCCCCCCCTTAAATCAGAACTTTTTATAGGGAACTGGTTGTTAAGATTTTGGCAGCTCATCACTGCTCATTCTCATCTATGGGTCTGGCTTCTGAGCTGTACTGCATCTCCTATGTCAAAGCTAATGTCTCAAGCTTGCAGCAGACTTAAGCAGAGGGCACTGCATTTGGTTACACTTGGGACAGCTCCTCTCTTTCAGAGCAATTGGCTCAGGCACTCTGCACACTCAGGCAGATACTGCTGTGTCAGTTACACTCAGGTCACATTTTTGAGATTATGGCAAGCAACCAGGCTCGTGACTGAGTGGGACTTTCTTCAAATGCAGCAGGAGAAGGTTTTGTATGGTAGCAGGAGAAGGTTCTGTATGAGCTGCTGGACTCATTGATACCAATCCTGGTCATGTGGCTGTGTCGTCCTGATCACACGATGGGCTCCCACCGATAAAGCCCAGTCCCCTGGTGCTCCAGACCCTGGTTACCTGGGGCCTGCAGGATCCCACTGTGCCCTTGTGTTTTGTTGCATGAAACCAGTTTAGCCAGATCCCAGGCCCCTCCCCTTGCTGGTAAAAGAAGGGAGTATGATCGAGTGGCCACAGAATAGGCCTGGGAGCCAGGATTCCTGGGTTCGACTCTTGGCTCTGCTACTTACTGCTTGAACGATTCACTTCCCCTCTCTGTGCCTCAATTTCACCATCAGTAAAACGGGAGTAATGATATTGGCCCACCAAGCTGGGCATGAGGCTCCATTAATAGTTGTGAAGCACTGTGAGCTCAGTTGTGATCTCGGGCGCACACCCGTGAAGGGACGAAAGGAGGCCTCTGTGTGAGGTACTTGCATCTAGAGCCTCTGCAGCTGCGGGGATCAACTACCATGGGGTTGCTATAGCCCCCTGCCCAGCCCCCCATGCATACAGGTGGTCAGACAGGGTGGGCTGGTGCAGAGGAGGACTCAACCCGGGCTGATATAAGGGGCTAGTGGAGGTGCCTTCCCCATGGGTGAAGCGGGGATGGTCACTGTCTCCTGCCCTGCTCCTGAGGCCATACAGCCTGGCTGGATCCAGCCCTTTAGAGCAGAGGTGGCCAACCTGTGGCAACGGAGCCACATGCGGCTTTTCACAAGTTAATATGCGGCTCCTTGTATAGGCACTGACTCCAGGGCTGGAGCTACAGGCGCCAACTTTCCAATGTGCCGGGGGGTGGGGGGCTCACTGTTCAACCCCTGGCTCTGCCACAGGCCCTGCCCCCACTCTACCCCTTCCTGACCCCTCCCCTGAGCCTTCTGTGCCCTCACTTCTCCCTCCTCTCCCCCAGAGCCTCCTGCATGCCATGAAACCAGCTGATTAGGAAGTGCAGGGAGGAGGGGGAGGTGCTGATCAGTGGGGCTGCCGGAGAGCGGGAGGCACTGGGAGCGAGGGGGGGGAGCTGATGGGGGGGCTGCCGATGTATTACTGTGGCTCTTTGGCAATGTACATTGGTAAATTCTGGCTCCTTCTCAGGCTCAGATTGGCCACACCTGCTTTAGAGACTGACCCCAAAGATGCTAGGAATCGGGAGGGAGACAGAGCTAAACGGCCCGATGCACAACTTCCAAACCCCGGGGCTACCCACTCCTGGCACTTACAGAGAGGCCAGTGGGGGTGCATGGGGCCCATCCTGGCCTGTTGATCCTGGAGGGATGTGGGGGGGGGAGGGGGCAGTGATGCAGCTTTACTCCAAGAGCCAGCAAAATGGCAAGCAAGAGCCCAACAAAAGAACAACACAAACGAGCCCCCTGTTAACGAGGGGAACTTTATTTGCTCCTGAGATGGAACATCCAAGAGTTACCGACCTGACATTTACGAGGAGCCGAGCGATAATAAGGCAAAGTTGTTCCCCCCCGCCACCAGTGGTTCTCTATGCCTGCAGAGTTTATTTATTTATTTCCTGCTTAAGGAAAGGTTTTATTTCTCAGCAGGGCTGGATTGAAGCAGAGCTACCTCTTCCCTGGCACAGATTCCCCCCCCCTCGGCTTTCTTCTCTGCCCCCATATACCCTGGTCTGGCACACACACCCCCCACCCCCAGCGTTATCACCTTCCTGCAAAGTGGAGCACGTGCCCCCTCTCCATAGCGCCAGGTGAACTTTTTGTGCCTTGCCAGCGGCTGCAATCTGAGCACATTTGTCTTGTGTCTTATAGGCTGCCGCTGCCTCCTTTTTATTGCAAGCTTGGTAGAGTCCTCCTTGCTAGATTGAATTACGTGATTCACTGTTTGATGGTGCTTTTCTATTGCCTTATAAATTTTGTTTATTCCTTCTCTGACCCTTTATTTACAGCCTGGGATTTCTCACCAGATACAAAATAAATTTATAAACAAATCAATTAAATATTTCTTCACACTTTGTCAGCCCCCTCCACAAAAGACACACAATATTTCCAAGAGTTATGGCTGCGGGAAGCGCAGCATGTGCTGCAGCCGGCGCCAGCCAGCCCCACGGCAAAGCCCAGTGCCTCCCAGGTGGCGCTGTCCGCTGACTCAGCTCGGGCAGCAAAGAGCTGGAGGTGGGCTCGGAGTCACGTCGGGTGGCAGTGGAATAGGGGGCAGGCGGAGGGAGGTTTCTTCATTTCAGAGTAAAGGCCGAGGGTTGGGAATTTTGGAAGATTTAAGGATGTGGATGAATGTGACGGAGGGGGTGGGGGGAGTCATTTGTGGGGTCAGGAATGAAATTTGGAAGACTTTGCCCAGGCAGGAGCAGCCAAAGGGCCTTCATGTCAGAGGGTTGCTTGGTAGTCGGCATGCAGTGAGCTTGGGGAAGGTCTCTGCCCAGCTGGGCCTGGGCCGCAACTCTTGAGCCCAACTGGATCCAATCTGCATCCCATCTCTGCACGAAAGATAGATAGGCAGAGGGCTCAGGATGGGGATGGATAGATGGATTGAGGGGTCTGTATGGGGACAGGTGGATGGATGGATTGAGGGGTCTGTATGGGGACAGGTGGATGGATGGATTGAGGGGGTCTGTATGGGGACAGGTGGGTGGATGGATGGATGGATGGATGGATTAAGGGGGTCTGTATGGGGACAGGTGGATGGATGGATGGGTGGATTGAGGGGGTCTGTATGGGGACAGATGGATGGATGGATGGATTGAGGGGTCTGTATGGGGACAGGTGGATGGATGGATGGATAGATGGATTGAGAAGGTCTGTATGGGGACGGGTGAATGGATAGATGGATGAATGAATTGAAGGGGTCTGTATGGAGATGAATGGAGGGATGGATTGATGGGGTCTTTAGGGTGATGGATGGAGGGAGGGAGAGATTGGGGGGTCTATATGGGGAGGGATGGACTGAGAGGTCTGTATGGGTGAGAAAGATGGATGGATGGAATGGATTGAGGGGTCTAATGGTGATGGATGGATGGGTGGATAGATGGATGTATGGATGGACTGAGAGGTCTCTGTGGGGACAGATGGATGCATTGAGGATGTGAATGAGGATAGATAGATAGATAGATTATAAGCCTTGGAGGCTCAAAATCTGGATCTCAGTTTCTCCTCAGAGTTTCTGGATTGGGTCTATGAAAGTCTGGATTTCTAGCTGCAACCACAGATGCAGAGTGTTGCTTTGGGGTAGCCCTCCAACCGGTGGGGGAACACATTTTATCCACTCATTGATTCCAAGGTCAGAGGGGACCAGAGTGATCAGCTAGTCTGACCTCCTGTATCGCACAGGCCAGAGACCTTCTCCAAAAGAATTCCTAGGGCAGAAGTTTTAGAAAAAGATCTTGTCTTGATTTAAAAATTGTGAATGATGGGGAATCCCCCAGGACCCTTGATAAGTTAATTACTCTCACTGTTAAAAATGTACCCCTTATTTCCAGGCTGAATTAGTCCAGCTTCAAATTCCAGCAACTGGCTCTTGTTAGACCTGTGCCTGCTAAACTGAAGAGCCAATTATCCAACAGTTGTTTGTATAGATCAGGGGTCGGCAACCTTTCAGAAGTGCTGTGCCGAGTCTTCATTTATTCACTCTGATTTAAGGTTTCATGTGCCAGTCATACATTTTAACATTTTTAGAAGGTCTCTTTCTATAAATCTATAATTTATCACTAAACTATTGTTGTGTGTAAAGTAAATAAGGTTTTTAAAATGTTTAAGAAGCTTCATTTAAAATTAAATTAAAATGCAGAGCTCCCCCGGACCAGTGGCCAGGACCCAGGCAGTGTGAGTGCTGCTGAAAATCAGCTCACGTGCCGCCTTTGGCACGGGTTGCCTACCCCCGGTATAGGTATTTACAGACTGTGATCAAGGCGCCCTTTCACCCTTGAGGTCCTTGAGTCTATCGCTGTAAGGCAGGTTTACTAATCTTTTCCTTACTCTCCTGCCTCTTCTCTGAACCCTCTTCAGTCTATCAACATCTGCCTTGAACTGGGAGCCCGAGAACTGGACATAGGATTCCAGCAGCAGTCGCACAGTGCCAACTACAGTTGTAAAATAACCTCTCTGCTCCTATTCGAGATTCCCTGGTTTATGCATCCCAGGATCACATTAGCCTTTTGGCCACAGCTGAGCTCATGTTCAGCTGATTATCCACTATGACTCCTAATTATTTTTTTAGCATTACTGCAACCCAGGCTATAGTCCCCCATCACTACATTTTGTGTTCCTAGATGTACATATTTACATTTAGCCGTATTAAAATGCATGTTGTTTGCATGCAACCAGTTTACCAAGCGATCCTGGGAGAAGAGGCGGGGCAAGGGAGGTTCCAACACTCCTCCTGGAGTGTCCAGTTTTTAAATACACCTCTACTTCAATATAATGCTGTCCTCGAGAGCCAAAAAATCTTACCGGGTTATAGGTGAAACCGCATTATATCGAACTTGCTTTGATCCACCAGAGTGCGCAGCCCCCCCGCCCCCCCCGGAGCATTGCTTTACCATGTTATATCTGCATTCGTGTTATATCAGGTCACGTTATATCGAGGTTAAGGTGCATTACCAAGTTGGCAACCCTATCTGTGGGGCTCACACAGCAACATTGCTTCAGCTGCTCCTGCACCCAGCACCCCTTCCGCCAATGCACTCTGGTGCACCTACCCCAGAGTGCTTAGCACTGCTTGACGCAGAGGCTTATGGGTAACTTCCTCATATGCTGCCTTTGGGGCTGAAATTAGCTGGGAGGGGATTAGGCAGGCAGTCCTCCATGGCAGCAGCCCACAACCAATTTTCAGCTTTTTAGTTTGCAAATGTTTTGAGATTTCAACTTTTTGTCCCAATTTCAACATGTTTACAGGCCAGGGAAATGGTCTCCTGCCCAGCTCTTGTCCTGAGCCTTCAGGGGTCAGGTTTGCAAGCTTTTCTCCACAACTATGAAGGTGAGAAACGCCTTTTGTTTTCTGAAGGAAAGCTGAGCTTCTCCCCTGATCTCAGGACGGCAGTTGCTGGGGTCACAAGGAAAACACGGAGTGTCATGAGATCTATGGTACAATAGTGACAGTTGGTCACTAGACAGGTTGGAAATTTGTCAGTGGAAAAATGTTCCACTGGAAAATGCTGAGTCAATGAAATTGGAACGTTTTGCTGGAATATTTCAATTTTTTCCAAATTGTTGATGGGAAATTATCTAAATGTTTCATTATATTATATTATATTAATTATAAAGTCTGAATGAACTATTTCCACCTTGGTGAAAGGAAAACGAAATATTTCATTTCACAAAATATTCCACATTCTCAACTTTTCATCCTGATTCAGGATGAAACCAAACTGAGAACTCACAGACCTGCCCACGGAACCGAAATTCCATCTTCTCACCCTCTCTATTGGCAACACCAGAGGCTGAAATGCGCAAGGCACAGACAGCAAAGGCTGTCACCGTTCAGGGCAGCTGCACCCCTCTAGGATCCAGCTATTAGCTCAGAACAAGCACCCCTACATGAATTGGAGAATCGCTCCTTTGTACAGGTTGGGCCTCTGATCGCTTCCTCCAGTAACAGGTGATCAGCAGACAAAGGGCCCCTCCTCAGGGCGTAGAAGCTGAGTTCTAGCATACCCTGAGGGGGTACATTTTTCATCCCCTCCCCTTAGAGATTTCCTGGGGAAACCCCCTTACCTTTGAAAATTCATTCCTACTGGATTCACAGAGTCCTTTGAAGCTCATGTCCCTTCCCTGGGTTTACCTTAGTCATGTGTTCCCCAGGCCCTAGAGATATTGCCTACAATAATATATGAACATTTGCAATTGTCATACAATGGACTCCTATTATCCATAAACTTAATTCAGTGAGGATATTACAGGAAATTGCCAGATCTGTCACAAAGGCAATGCAGGGACCAAATCAAAGCTCCCGCTCTGAAAATCTCTAGACTTCTTTGGAGCTAGACTTTCAGATTGGGCCCATTCTTCATTATTCGTATTCCAGTAGAGCCCAGAGATGCCTGACTGAGATCTGGGCTGCAGTGTGCTACGTGCTGTACCAACACACCCTGTTCCCCAAAGAGCTCAAAACTAAAGAGACAAAGGATGGGAGGGGAAACTGAGGCACAGAAAGGGAACATGACTTTCCCAAGGTCATGCAGCAGAGCTAGGAATAGAGCTTAAGTGCCCTTCCAGTGCCTTCACAGCTCAGCCATGCTCCCTCCACAGCCTGAGTGTGGCTAATTGAAGTAGGACATGGTGACTTCTGCATGACTTTGTTAAAAATCTTCTGTTTTGTTTATATTTAGCTGGTTATTTTTTCCTGTGGATCCCCCAGCACAGCCAGTTCACCCTGGGGGGCACACAAATCATTCTTGCGTTGGGTTCTTTCTGAACACGCCATCCCCACCTGCCAGAGAAAGCCAGCGGCTTTCCAGATTCGCTGTGATTCCCACTGCAAGACAAATGAGGCCGCGGAAAGACACTGTGTATTATTTCCAATGATTTAAATGCTGGGCCGAGTTCTGTGCTCAGAACTGCACGGCAGAGCCTGTCTCCCGTTTTCTGACCTCTCTCTGGCAGTCAGGACTCAGGTCTGCAACTATGTGCTGCCTAGTGGTTACAGCAGAGAACGGGGAGGCAGGATGCCTGGGCTGAAAGGCAATGCCGTCTCTTACCCGTTATTTGTATTATAGTAGCAATTAGAAGCTCCAACCCAGATCAGGCCCCCACCATGCAAGGTCCTGTACAGATACAGAGAGGGAGAGACAGTCCCTGCCCCCATAGAGCTCACAGCCTGAATGGACAAAAGGGGGAGGGGAAACTGAGGCACCAAGAGGGGCTGTGAGTGATTTGCTCCAGGCTGAACAACAGATCAGTGGCAGAGCTCAGAAAAGAACCCAGAAGTCCTGAGTCCTCAGCAGGTCTTCTGGCCACTAGGCCACATTCCCCCATGTACTAACTCATCTTTAGCCACTAGCCTAGTGGCCAGGGTACTGGGCTAGGAGTCAGGAGATTTGGGCTCTATTCCAAGGTCCCATCTCTGGATTTTGCTTTCCACATCTCTGCATGCAGTGCCGATGCCAACTGACTGGTGTTACATGCACACCACAGCTCCTAGGGCCAGGCCAAGCTCCCAGGCGAAGGAAGCTGATGGCTCACTAGGGTTGAAACCCTCACCATGCACCAGCTGAGTCCCACCCCCACCAATCTTCCCACGAGCAGTGGGTTATTGTGTGAACATGAACAAGGCCAGCTCTCCAGCGGCACAGAAAGCTAGCACTTGGCACATGGGCCCAGAGTGATTTAGGTGCTGGGAGTCAGGCTAAAGCACCTAAATCCCTTGAAAAATTGGGCCCTGACTCCCATGAAAAGCCAGTAGGAGACGAAGGCATAACGCCACTTGTGCCTCAGAGGCAGGGAGGCTGAGGGGATCACCCATGCCCGGGGGTGGGGGGACCTTTCTTACTGAAGATGTGTGTAATAGAAATAACGATCCCTAGTGCTTTTCATGCACAGATAGCAAAGTGCTTCACCAAGGACCATTTTTACAAATGGGGAAACTGAGGCACAGAGCATTGACATGACTTGCCCAAGGTCATCCAGCAGCAGAGCCAGGAACAGAACCCAGATGTCCTGTAGCCCAGCCTGGTGCTCTGCCCATTAGGCCATACTGCAAAGGGCTGAGAGACCCTCAGAG
Organism: Chelonoidis abingdonii; assembly: GCF_003597395.2. Lineage (NCBI taxonomy): Eukaryota > Metazoa > Chordata > Testudines > Testudinidae > Chelonoidis > Chelonoidis abingdonii. The sequence goes on along the minus strand of NC_133794.1, from coordinate 14,179,579 downwards.
AAAGGCAATGAGTCACGCAAAGTGCTCTCCCATGGCTCCCAGACACATCCACTCTGGAAGTGCACAAAGCTCACTTGGCATAATGCAGGACTGGATTTTGAAGGGCTGGGCCCCCTACCATGCACCAACCCCCAGGCCACGCAGCCAGGGGCCGAGTGACAGCACTAGTGTACACTAGACTATTATATAGGACACTGGCATTCTATTCCCGGCTCCGCAACTGAGCGACCTTAGGTCAATCACTCTCTGCTCTGTGCCTCAGTTTCCCCAGGTGTCCACCACGGGCAAGGCTACTTGCTCCCTTTGGAAAGATCTAGGCCTTGTTACGTGGTGGGCTTTGAACCCTTGGTGGGGAGATGTAGGCACTATTGGCCTGGTGGTAGCCAGTGAGGTTAGCAGGGGAAAGGACAACACTGGAAGCCTCAGGCTAGGTGAGGCAGTTGAGAGCAGCACAGACGCACTCCGCAGCCGGGGGAAGGAGCCCCTGACACTTTGATGGGGCTCTAGTGAAATATTGTATTTTTTAAAATTTACCTGAGTGCAAGCTGGGGCCCTTGGAATGATTTGCAGCGGCTGTAAAACCACCTTCCGCCCGCCTCTGCTGCCACGAGAGATCCCCGCTGGCATGCGCTCTGCCAGGGGGTGCATGACACATGTAGCACCTGAGACCGCTTACAATGCCTGAGTCAGGCCATACCCTCACTGCCTACTGGGCATCTTAAATCTTCGCCACCTGCTGCTCCACTGTCGGGTTTCCCAGCGTGTTAATGCAAAGCAAGGTGCCGAGCGGGGCACTCGGAAACGCTCCATCATTAACAGATTATCAGAGCAGCGTAAAAACGGATGGCTGGGAAACGTCCCAAAGCACTTGACCCTGCTTCGCCCGCCCTGGAATGCAGCCACCTCTGGGGTGACGCAGGGTGGCTGGATAACAACATGGAGCAAGGCCACACGACGGTATGAGACAGAAAGGGAAGGCGATTCCCAGCTCTAAGCACCTACCACAATGGGGGCCTGACCCCCTGGCCTGTGCCCCCTTAGCACTGCCACCATATCCACGAATATGATTTACAACTACAGGTGCAAACGGATAATAACAACAATAGGAATCATTAGCAAAACTATTTGTGATAGAATCGTATTGATTCTCGTCATTAATGAGACGGGTATTATTGACACACTCGAATAACAGCAGTAACCTGCCGTTCTCTAGCCGCAGAGTAGAGAGAGACAGCGGGTGAGGTAATATGCTAAATCATAACAGTCAGCAGTAAGGCCGGGGTTTTCAAAGGGGCAAAGGTTGGCAGAGGCCCACTGGAATTCAGCAGGAGTTGGAGCTCTAGCACTTTTCGGCTGCTTTGCAGAATCTCAGTCGCCATGACTACCGCCCTCTGGGTTGCTATGGTACCGCTCATCCGTGGGTCGGGAAGCGGTTTGCAAACAGCAGAGGCTGGACTCAAGGCCAGACCTGCAGCCTAGCTCGACTCCCCAGTGAGGCACTTAAACAGCCGAATCTACAAAAGGAACCTCCGACACGGGGCACGGTCCTGGCTGGGGCTGACAGGTTTGGAAAATCCAGTCGTTATTCAGGTGCCTGACGGCAGCGCTCCCCAGGCATCAGAATCAGGAGCCAGGCTCCTCAAAAAACAAGAGAGGAGCTTAAAAATCACCAGATTTGCTTTAATATCATGGGTTGGGTATTTTTTACGAAAATAAATAATCAGTGATGGGGGAGGGGAGTTATTCGCCTTTTGCTCTGGAGCCATTGGAGTCACATTTCCAAGCTTTTTTCTGTAATCACGAGGGTTGGGAACTTAGGCCCAGATCCTCCAAGGTACCCATGGGAATTAGGCATCTACTCCCTTTGCAGATCTGGCCCTTATTTTCTTTCTTTCAATGGGCGCTAAGTTCTCATGGAATCACATGACTCCAGGAGCTGGGACTTGGTGACAACTAAATATTGCGATCCAATCGAGAGCAATGGGGATGCTGTTTGGAAAACCCAGCCTCGATTGTCCATTGAGGGCAAGTAACATGCTCCCTTGGCCCTTTGCACAGGGTGTAAGTGACTGCACAATGGTCAGGGTCATGGACAATCAGGCTATAGATCAGCCAGTCCCTGCACCAAAGATCTTACCATCTAAAAGGAGGCAGGACAAGAGCAGGGAGGTTTGGAGGGAGGTGGAGAATGGTGCAGCAGCAGGAGGGGCCATCATGGGGACCGGAGAGCTCAATGCAGAGGGGTGAGGATGGGGGCAAAGTTAACCCTTTCCTTTCACAGGCATGAGAGAGCTTCCCCTGCAGGGACTCCTTCTCCAGTCTGGCTCTGTCACCTTAATTAGAACAGCTGGGCTGGGAAATTACAGCCTTCTCATGCACTGCGGGGGAAGGAGGGAGGCAGTTTGAACCACCTTTGCTCTGCCCATCTTCTAGGCTCTACTTGGCCCATGGCATAAGTTAGAGCAGCCCTGAGGCTGCTGCAACTTACACTCTGCTCCCTTGGAACACAGAGAATCACCATAGCACAAGACACTCCAGTCATACCCCCTGCCCCCGCCACACTTAGCGGAGGAGCTGGATGGTGACAGGACCCATACAGAGCATTACAGGACCCTGCACAGGGATGGGGAGGGATCTTTTCGGGGGAAGAGATTCTCCTTGACTCTAGGAACCACAAATCTACACCTCAGGGGTCTCAGTGTCCCCAGGGCACTACCCCTAAAGCTACAGACTATGAGCCCATCAATTGTGCCACAGCAACCTTTGCCCGTGGGATGAGGGAAGCCTGGAGTGGGACAATAGCCAGCTGGTGCCCCAGACAGGTGGGTTCCTGCAGCTCTGGCATTCTGTCCAGCCTGTGTGCATAGGGCAGAGAAGGGGGCTGTGAAACTGATGTGACAAATACGTGGGTGCCCTGACAGCAGGGTGAGAGGGGACATGGGGCACTGTGGCAACATAGGCCAGTGGGTGGGGCTGAGGACTGGGAGTCAGGAATCCTGGGTTCTCTCACCCTTGCTGGGTGACATTGGGCAAGTCTTTCAGTGCTCTATGCCTCAGTTTCCCCTCCTACCTTTTCCCTATTTAGACTGTGAGCTCTTTGAGGCAGGGGCTGTCTGTGCAGCACCCAACCCAAGGAGGCCTTGGAGCTACCGTAATACACTGCATTCCCAGGTCTGCTCCTCTCTGACCTGAGAGGGGACTCAAGTTCCCCTCGGCCACTGTCTGGAGAATGCATGAGATGGTGTAGGAGTCTGGCCTGTGGGCCACTGTTATCAGCATCACAGACTGAGCCCCATGTATGCACAACAACCAACCCTGCCTCGGAACCTGGCAGGGCTAAACACCCGCTAAAGGGTTAACTCCCCCAGCTGGCAGCTGTTGCAGACTCTTGAACATCTTGACCCCCAGCCTTTCCTGGCATGGGATGAAGCTACATACGCACTGACACGGGAACACGCATGTTCCTATGCCAGGATGCATGCATGATTACAGATACCCATGGATGACTGCACCACCATTCACAACCCTACCTTCAATGCCCACGGGCTGGTATACGAACACTGACACCCAGGCATAAAGGTGCACTCTGAGACATACCAACATCCACCACACTCTGCAGGGAGACACCTGCCTGCGTCACCAAATACTCCAGCAAAGCTATACAACGCATGCCTACGTGATGCAGACCCGCATTCACACCTCTCATATACCCAAGTGAGCACACACAAATACACACACACACACACACACAGCCCAATACACACATACGCACAGCCACCCTTTAATGCACACATACACTCACTCATCCCCAGTGTGCGTGCACACGCACGCACACACACACACACACACACACACACACACGGCGTGGGTCCTTTAAATCAGGTTGGTCTGACGCGCTGGCGCTCTTGGAACCCTTTCGGGTGCAGTTCCCTTCCCTCCCGGCTCCTCGGCTGTAATATATAGAGAATCCTGACTGCATTCCAGTAAAATCCAAGGTAATGGATGGCCACTATTTCAGTCGTGGCTCCTCTTTATTGATTTTCCTTTAATGAAAGTTAATTATAACAATGATTTAATTAATAGAATCTCTCTCTTCCTTTATTGCTTCCCGCATTAGGACTATTAATAAATATGACCCAGACTGACAGCAGAATTAATCATAAACTTGGAATCCCATCCGACGGGCACGTCTCATCCCAGACTCAATACCAGCACAGCGCCAAGCCCATAAAATTTACAAGGGTGGGAGGGTTAATAATACAGGAATTATTATCAAACTTTTACATTCTTAAGTAGGTTTATGAAATCGTCTGTTGAGTTATGGCTAATGGCATCAGGGCCAGGGAAACAGCAAGGCCAGAGTTGGGGGGTGGGTGTGTGTGTGTGTGTGTGTGAGAGAGAGAGAGAGAGAGAGAGAGAGAGATTATGAGATGTAGTAGAAGCATTACTGCCTGCAAGAAACCACAATTATTTCTTCAGATAAATGTGGATTGGTGGATGAGAAAGATGGAGACTTCCATATCCTGTGTGTGGTTTGTTGTAGGTGTGTGTGTGTGTGGTGTTGTGTGGGTGTGTGTGTGTGTGTGTGTGATGTGTGTGGGTGTGGTAGGAAGTTTTGATACACACACAGATTGAATGTGAGAAAATTGGGAGATTCCAATGCTAGATAGCCAGAGGGTGGGGGGCGCGGGCGAGCATGCGTGTGCATATGTGTGTAAGAGCTCTAACTGCCTTCAAAGCCACACACAGAGATGTGTGTGTTTGTGTGTGTGTGTTATTAGAGAGCTTGAATATGCACACACAGATGACACTGAGAAAATATGGGAGGATCTCAGCATTAAATTGCCAGAGGGCATGGGGGGGGGGGGTGCGTGTGTGCATGTATGTGTAAAGAGGCTCTACCTGCTGCAAAACACACAACGACAAATAGGTTGTGTGTGTGTGTGTATTTTTCTCGCTGCAAAGCACACACACTTAAATGGCACAGAGCTTTCTGCATCCACAACATAAGAGAGATGCCATCACAGCGGCTGGGCTACCCCGCCCCAGCCTATCTCCGCGAGAGGCACACGATGGAAGCCTGGCTTTTGCAATGTTTTTTAAGAGCCAAAGCGTCTGGCACTGGTCGCACTGCTGACTGGTGTGGCTTTGGATTGGAATTCCAGGCCCAGACTTTCACTGTGGCTCTGATTCGGGTGCCAATGTTTTTTCGGTGCCCAGCCTGAGGCCTGATCACCACAGCTAGCCCCTGGACTCCTGTGGGGACGGGCCCCCGCAGATCAGCATCTGGGGAGCCAGAGTCTCTGAAGAGCTAGAACCCAGTTAAACCCCAAAATAAGCGGCCAGTTTTTCCCAAGAGCTCAGCATGTCGATGCATGAGTTCTTGGGCAAATCTGGTCCCCGATGGTGGTGCTGGGAGCTGAGGACTACCTGAAGCTGGCCAATCAGGTGGGCAATTTCCACACACTCTTTGGAAACTATATCTGGCTGAAGCATAGTTTGGGCTTTCATCGTGCAAACAGGATATCACTTAGTGGGAACTCCCACACTCCAGTGAATTTCAGTCAGAGCTGAGGGCAAACGCCCTTGGAAATCCCAGCCTGTGTATCACATGGCACAGTGCCATGCCCACTGGGTGCTCTTCAGAGCGTGCTCTGGTGTACAGCACGGGCACATGGAGTCTGGGTCCAATGGTTGGCGGCTGCTAGTGATACCGTAAAATATACCTAATACTAACATATAGAACCTAGCACAATGGGTTCTTCCTGGTCGGTGCCTGGAATTCCAGGCACTACCGTAATACACTAATAAAAGCAAAGCTCCCTGTACTAGGCATGAGTTTGGTGTTGTATTCATCAGACAGTAGCACCTAGAGACCCCAGGGCCTGCTGGGTGAGGTGCGTGCACAGACCAGAATCAGAAGACGTCCTGAGCAAAGAGCTTCCAGTTTGATGGCTGTGGAGAAGAAACTGAGGCACAGAGAAGCAGATGCAAAACTTGCCAAGGTCACCAGTGGCAAAGTAGGAAGGGAACTCTGGTCTTCTGAATTCCAGTGCGGACTCTAACCACTAGGCAACACCCCTACTCCCCATCATGCTTTGGGGGATGACCCCTACCTGCAGTTGCCTCCTCTTTGGGCAGGGTGGCGCGTTGCTAGGATGACCACGACAGCAAGTGTGAAAAATTGGGACAAGGGGTGAGGGGTAATAGGACCCTGTATAAGAAAAAGACCAAAAAAGGGACTGTCCTATAAATCGGGACATCTGGTACCCTAGCGGTTGCTATGGCAGAGTTTCTTCCTTGAAGCCTTGTCTGGCCATTGCCTCTGCACTGGCCCTCACTCCTCTGCCTGCTTTCCACAGGCAATCTGGGATACTGCCTCCTGCTGAAGAGTAATGGGGAGGGGAGATGGGAGTGGGCTGCATTGTGACATAACAGATCTGCACTGCTCCGTCCCTAAAGGCACATATTTACATAAGACAGGGAGGCAGCATAGTGACTCCCTGTGTGAGGCTTTGGATTACTCCATCCCCTGTGCTCAGTTTCCCTCTGTCAAACTGGAGCAATCATGGCCCACCTTTCCATGGGGAGAGATTTGAGAAGCATGTAGGGATTCGTATTTGACTAGCAAGGAATCATTTACTTTGAGCAAGGGCACCTTCAGCTGAAGCTTTTGCAACTTCATGATGTCCTTGTGGCATTTGTTGATTTTGAATCCCCAGTTCAGAGTCATAGGATCAGCTTGAGTCCCAGCCAAAAAGACATGACATTTCTACCCTTATGTTGTGTGAGAAATGTGATCCCTCAAAGCTCAAAAAGCAGAAGGCAAATGAGACCCCACCTGGCGTTTATAAAAAAAAAATTCATGATTTTTAAGCCAATCTATTATTTGTGGAAGGCCCCTGGCTCACGGTTGATGAACTTTGGTTTGGCCATGCTACTCGAAATACCAGTACTTGGAACAATTGGCAGAAAATCACTATGGCGAAGCTGCACATCAATGCATGTTTTTCTGCAGGTTCTGCGAATGCTGCACAATCACTGCAATCTGCACCACATGCAGTCTGTTCCTGAGTGTCCTGCACCGTGTTTAAATCAATGCACTAGCAAAGTATGCAGTGTGTTCATGTAGAGTTCTGCACTGTGCTGCAATGGCAATGTGACTTCACTGCAATGCAGTGTAATCATCAGAGTTCTGCATTGTGCTGCAATGGCAATGCAGCTTACACTGCATGCATGTGTTCCTGGCAGGGTTCTGCACTATGCTGCAATGGAAATACAACTACACTGCAATGCAGTGTATTCCTGCAGGGTTCTACATGTGCTGCAAGGCAATGACACACACCAATTCTGGAGATTCTCCACCATGTAACACCCATTGTAATATAATTGTCTCCTACACCTGCTTTAGTGCTGGCTATTGCAGTCTCCACCCTGCTATAGTGAAACGCAGCTGTTGGGGGACAACAGTTTGCTGCTGTTCAGGGAAGAGCTGAAAGATGAGCATTCCTGCATTACCCTAGCATCCCGTTGGTTCTGAGGAGATTTGTGTCCCTTCACACTCACGAAGTCAATGGCAACAATGAAGTGAGTCAGTGAATGGGGTAACGTGGACCACCAAGCTGCTACATTTCAGCTCCAGAGCAGAGACAGGAGCTGAGTCGACTGTGCTGGCCATGTCTTAGAACAGAACCAACTGCACGCATCTAAGGGCCAAGTTTCCAAATACCTACGAAATTTGGGGGTTCCCAGTTTGAGCCCCTGATTTTCAGTATGTTCAAAAACCAACGCA